>NW_024394345.1:0-8866 GCF_016617805.1 Bactrocera tryoni
AAAGTTCATATTTTTACGCATCTTGATATCGATTGCTTAATGTGTATGTACTAAAAATCGATTCTACACCTTAATATAAGATTATGAAATTGCTCCAAATACACTGTCGCTATGGCTATACGAAAACTCTGTGACATCTCCAATAACATCAAGACGGCTAGTTAGCATAAATATGTAAAGTTCATATTTTTACGCAACTTGATAACGATTGCTTAATATGTATGTATCAAAAAATTGATTCTACACCGTAACTTAAAATTGTGAAATTGTTCAATATACACTGTCGCTATTGCTGTAGGACAACTCTATGAAAGCTCCAATAACATCAAAACGGCTAAATAGCATAAATATGTAAAGTTCATATTTTTACGCAACCTGATATCGATTGCTTAATGTGTATGTACTAGAAAATCGGTTCTACACCTTAATGTAAGATTGTGAAATTGCTCCAAATACATTGTCGCTATTGCTATAGGACAACTCTATGACAACTCCAATAACATCAAAACGGCTAGTTAGCATAAGTATGTAAAGTTCATATTTTTACGCAACTTGATAACGATTGCTTAATGTGTATGTATCAAAAAATCGATTCTACACCGTAACTTAAGATTGTGAAATTGCTCCAAAGACACTGTCGTTATGGCTATACGACAACTCTATGAAAGCTCATATAACATCAAAACGGCTAGTTAGCATAAATATGTAAAGTTCATATTTTTACGCAACTTGATATCGATTGCTTAATGTGTATGTATCAAAAAATTGATTCTACACCTTAACTTACAATTGTGAAATTGCTCCAAAAACACTGTCGTTATGGCTATACGACAACTCTATGAAAGCTCCAATAACATCAAAACGGCTAAATAGCATAAATATGTAAAGTTCATATTTTTACGCAACCTGATATCGATTGCATAATGTATATGTACCAAAAAATCAATTCTACACCTTAATTGAGGATTGTTAAATTGTTCCAAATACACTGTAGCTATTGCTATAGGACAACTCCAATAACATCAAAACGGGTAATTAGCAAAAATATGTAAAGTTCATATTTTTACGCTACCTGATATCGATTGCATAATGTGTATGTACCGAAAAATCAATTCTACACCTTAACCTAAGATTGCAAAATTGTTCCAAATACATTGTCGCTATTGCTATAGGACAACTCTATGACAACTCCAATAACATCAACACGGGTAATTAGCAAAAATATGTAAAGTTCATATTTTACGCTACCTGATATCGATTGGATATTGTGTATGTACCAAAAAATCAATTCTACACCTTAATATAGGATTGCAAATATGTTCCAAATACATTGTCGCTATTGCTATAGGACAACTCTATGACAACTCCAATAACATCAAAACGGGTAATTAAAAATAAACAATGTAAAGTTCATATTTCTACGCATCTTGATATCGATTTCCTAATATATTTGTACCAAAAAATCGATTCTACACCTTAACTTAAGATTGTGAAATCGCTCTAAAGACACTGTCGTTATGGCTATGTGACAACTCTATGAAACTCCAATAACATCAAAACGGCTAATTAACAGAAATATGTAAAGTTCATATTTTTACGCAACTTGATACCGATTGCATAATGTGTATGTACCAAAAAATCAATTCTACACCTTAATTTAGGATTGTTAAATTGTTCCAAATAAACTGTCGCTATTGCTATAGGACAACTCTATAACAACTCCAATAACATCAAAACGGGTAATTACAAAAAAAACAATGTAAAGTTCATATTTCTGCGCATCTTTATATCGATTTCCTAATATGTTTGTACCAAAAAATCGATTCTACACATTAACTTAAGATTGTGAAATTGCTCCAAAGACACTATCGTTATGGCTATACGACAACTCTATGAAAGCTCCAATAACAACAAAACGGCTTATTAACAGAAATATGTAAAGTTCATATTTTTACGCATCTTGATATCAATTGCTTAATGTGTATGTACTAAAAAATCGATTCTACACCTTAATTTAAGGTTGTGAAATTGCTCCAAATACACTGTCGCTATTGCTATAGGACAACTCTATGACAACTCCAACAACATCAAAACGGGTAATTAGCAAAAATATGTAAAGTTCATATTTTTAAGCTACCTGATATCGATTGGATATTGTGTATGTACCAAAAAATCAATTTTGCACCTTAATTTAGGATTGTTAAATTGTTCCAAATATACTGCCGCTATTGCTATAAGACAACTCTATGGCAACTCCAATAACATCAAAACGGGTAATTAAAAAAAACAATGTAAAGTTCATATTTCTGCGCATCTATATATCGGTTTCCTAATATGTTTGTACCAAAAAATCGATTCTACACCTTAACTTAAGATTGTGAAATTGCTCCAAAGACACTATCGTTATGGCTATACGACAACTCTATGAAAGCTCCAATAACATCAAAACGGCTAATTAACAGAACTATGTATAGTTCATATTTTTACGCATCTTGATATCAATTGCTTAATGTGTATGTACTAAAAAATCGATTCTACACCTTAATATAAGGTTGTGAAATTGCTCCAAATACACCGTCGCTATGGCTATACGAAAATTCTATGACAACTCCAATAACATCAAAACGGGTAATTAGCAATATGTAAAGTTCATATTTTTACGCTACCTGATATCGATTGGATATTGTGTATGTACCAAAAAATCAATTCTACACCTTAATATAGGATTGCAAATATGTTCCAAATACATTGTCGCTATTGCTATAGGACAACTCTATGACAACTCCAATAACATCAAAACGGGTAATTAAAAATAAACAATGTAAAGTTCATATTTCTACGCATCTTGATATCGATTTCCTAATATATTTGTACCAAAAAATCGATTCTACACCTTAACTTAAGATTGTGAAATCGCTCTAAAGACACTGTCGTTATGGCTATGCGACAACTCTATGAAACTCCAATAACATCAAAACGGCTAATTAACAGAAATATGTAAAGTTCATATTTTTACGCAACTTGATATCGATTACATAATGTGTATGTACCAAAAAATCAATTCTACACCTTAATTTAGGATTGTTAAATTGTTCCAAATAAACTGTCGCTATTGCTATAAGACAACTCTATAACAACTTCAATAACATCAAAACGGGTAATTACAAAAAAAACAATGTAAAGTTCATATTTCTGCGCATCTATATATCGATTTCCTAATATGTTTGTACCAAAAAATCGATTCTACACCTTAACTTAAGATTGTGAAATTGCTCCAAAGACACTATCGTTATGACTATACGACAACTCTATGAAAGCTCCTATAACAACAAAATGGCTTATTAACAGAAATATGTAAAGTTCATATTTTTACGCATCTTGATATAAAGTGCTTTATGTGTATGTACTAAAAAATCGATTCTACACCTTAATTTAAGGTTGTGAAATTGCTCCAAATACACTGTCGCTATTGCTATAGGACAACATTATGACAACTCCAATAACATCAAAACGGGTAATTAGAAAAAATATGTAAAGTTCATATTTTTAAGCTACCTGATATCGATTGGATATTGTGTATGTACCAAAAAAAATTCTACACCTTAATATAGGATTGCAAATATGTTCCACATACATTGTCGCTATTGCTATAGGACAACTCTATGATAACTCCAATAACATCAAAACGGCCAATTAACAGAAATATGTAAAGTTCATATTTTTACGCAACTTGATATCGATTGCTTAATGTGTATGTAATAAAAAAATAGATTCTTCACCTTAACTTAAGATTGTGATATGGCTCCATAGACACTGCTATACGACAACTCTATGAAAGCTCCAATAACAACAAAACGGCTTATTAACAGAAATATGTAAAGTTCATATTTTTACGCTTCTTGATATCGATTGCTTAATGTGTATGTACTAAATAATCGATTCTACACTTTAAATTAGGATTGTTAAATTGTTCCAAATACACTGTCGCTTTTGCTATAGGACAACTCTATGACAACTCCAATAACATCAAAACGGCTAGTTAGCGTAAATATGTAAAGTTCATAATTTTACGCAACTTGATATCGATTCCTAAATGTGTAGGAATCAAAATCTCGATTCTACACCTTAATATAAGCTTGTGAAATTGTTCCACATACACTGTCGCTATTGCTGTAGGACAACTCTATGAAAGATCCAATAACATCAAAACGGCTAGTTAGCATAAATATGTAAAGTTCATATTTTTACACAACTTAATATCGATTGCTTAAAGTGTATGTACTAAAAAATCGGTTCTACACCTTTATATTAGATTGCAAAATTGCACCAAATACACTGTCGTTATGGCTATACGACAACTCCACATCAAAACGGCTAAATAGCATAAATATGTAAAGTTCATATATTTACGCAACCTGATATCGATTGCTTAATGTGTATGTACTAAAAAATAGATTATACACTTTAATATACGATTATGATATTCCTCCAAATACACTGTCGCTATGGCTATACGAAAACTCTATGACAACTCCAATAACATCAAAACGGGTAACTTATAGAAATATGTAAAGTTCATATTTTTACGCTACCTGATATCGATTGCATATTGTGTATGTACCGAAAAATCAATTCTACACCTTAATATAGGATTGCAAATATGTTCCAAAAACATTGTCGCTATTGCTATAGGACAACTCTATGACAACTCCAATAACATCAAAACGGCCAATTAACAGAAATATGTAAAGTTCATATTTTTGCGCTTCTTGATATCGATTGCTTAATGTGTATGTACTAAAAAATTGATTCTATACCTTAAATTAGGATTGTTAAATTGTTCCAAATACACTGTCGCTATTGCTATAGGACAACTCTATGACAACTCCAATAACATCAAACCGGGTAATTTACAGAAATATGTAAAGTTCATATTTTTACGCTACCTGATATCGATTGCATATTGTGTATGTACCAAAAAATCAATTCTACACCTTAATATAGGATTGCAAATATGTTCCAAATACATTGTCGCTATTGCTATAGGACAACTCTATGACAACTCCAATAACATCAAAACGACCAATTAACAGAAATATGTAAAGTTCATATTTTTACGCAACTTGATATCGATTGCTTAATGTGTATGTATCAAAAAATCGTGTCTACACCTTAATTTGAGATTGCAAAATTGTTCCAAATACACTGTCGCTATTGCTCTAAAACAACTCTATGACAACTCCAATTAAAATCAAAACGGCTAATTTGCATAAATATGTAAAGTTCATATTTTTACGCATTTTGATATCGATTGCATAGTATGTATGTACCAGAAAATCAACATTACATCTTAATTTAAGATTATAAAATTGTTCCAAATACACTGTCGCTATTGCTATAGAACAACTCTGTGACAACTCCAATAAAATCAAAGCGGCTAATTTGCATAAATATGTAAAGTTCATATTTTTACGCATCTTGATATCGATTGCATAATATGTGTGTACCAAAAAATCGATTCTACACCTTAATTTAAGCTTGTAAAGATGTTCCATATACACTGTCGCCATTGCTATAGGACAACTCTTTGACAACTCCAATAAACTCAAAACGGCTAGTTAGCATAAATATGTAAAGTTCATATCTTACGCAACTTGATATCGATTGCATAATATGTATGTACCAAAAAATCAATTCTACACCTTAATTTAGGAATGTTAAATTGTTCCAAATACACTGTCGCTATTGCTATAGGACAACTCTATGGCAACTCCAATAACATCAAAACGGGTAGTTAGCATAAATATGAAAAGTTCATATTTATACGATACTTGATATCGATTGCTTAATGTGTATGTATTAAAAAATCGGTTCTACACCTTAGTATAAGCTTGTGAAATTGCGCTAAATACACTGACGTCATGGCTATACGACAACTCTATGAAAGCTCCAATAACATCAAAACGGCTAACTAGCATAAACATGTAAAGTTCATATTTTTACGCAACCTGATATCGACTGCGTAATGTGCATGTACCAAAAAATCAATTCTGCACCTTAATTTAGGATTGTTAAATTGTTCCAAATACACTGTCGCTATTGCTATAGGGCAACTCTATGACAACTCCAATAACATCAAACGAGGTAATTTACAGAAATATGTAAAGTTCATATTTTTACGCTACCTGATATCGATTGCATATTGTGTATGTACCAAAAAATCAATTCTACACGTTAATATAGGATTGCAAATATGTTCCAAATACATTGTCGCTATGGCTATAGGACAACTCAATGACAACTCCAATAACATCAAAACGGCTAGTTAGCATAAATATGTAAAGTTCATAATTTTACGCAACTTGATATCGATTGCTTAATATGTATGTACCAAAAAATCGGTTCTACACCTTAATATAAGATTGTCAAATTGCTTCAAATACATTGTCGTTATAGCTATAGGACAACTCTATGACAACTCCAACAACATCAAAACGGGTAATTAGCATAAATATGTAAAGTTCATATTTTTACGCAACTTGATATCGATTAAATTGTTCCAAATAAACTGCCGCTATTGCTATAAGACAACTCTATGACAACTCCAATAACATCAAAACGACCAATTAAGAGAAATATGTAAAGTTCATATTTTTGCGCTTCTTGATATCGATTGCTTAATGTGTATGTACTAAATAATCGATTCTACACCTTAAATTAGGATTGTTAAATTGTTCCAAATACACTGTCGCTATTGCTATACGAAAACTCTATGACAACTCCAATAACATCAAAACGGGTAACTTATAGAAATATGTAAAGTTCATATTTTTACGCTACCTGATATCGACTGCATATTGTGTATGTAACGAAAAATCAATTCTACACCTTAATATAGGATTGCAAATATGTTCCAAATACATTGTCGCTATTGCTATAGGACAACTCTATGACAACTCCAATAACATCAAAACGGCCAATTAACAGAAATTATGTAAAGTTCATATTTTTGCGCTTCTTGATATCGATTGCTTAATGTGTATGTACTAAAAAATCGATTCTCTACCTTAAATTAGGATTGTTAAATTGTTCCAAATACACTGTCGCTATTGCTATAGGACAACTCTATGACAACTCCAATAACATCAAACCGGGTAATTTACAGAAATATGTAAAGTTCATATTTTTACGCTACCTGATATCGATTGCATATTGTGTATGTACCAAAAAATCAATTCTACACGTTAATATAGGATTGCAAATATGTTCCAAATACATTGTCGCTATGGCTATAGGACAACTCTATGACAACTCCAACAACATCAAAACGGGTAATTAGCAAAAAAATGTAAAGTTCATATTTTTACGCAACTTGATATCGATTGCTTAATGTGTATGTACCAAAAAACCGGTTCTACACCTTAATATAAGATTGTGAAATTGCTCCAAATACATTGTCGCTATTGCTATAGGACAACTCTATGACAACTCCAATAACATCAAAACGGCCAATTAACAGAAATTATGTAAAGTTCATATTTTTGCGCTTCTTGATATCGATTGCTTAATGTGTATGTACTAAAAAATCGATTCTATACCTTAAATTAGGATTGTTAAATTGTTCCAAATACACTGTCGCTATTGCTATAGGACAACTCTATGACAACTCCAATAACATCAAACCGGGTAATTTACAGAAATATGTAAAGTTCATATTTTTACGCTACCTGATATCGATTGCATATTGTGTATGTACCAAAAAATAAATTCTACACCTTAATATAGGATTGTAAATATGTTCCAAATACATTGTCGCTATGGCTATAGGACAGCTCTATGACAACTCCAATAACATCAAAACGGCCAATTAACAGAAATATGTAAAGTTCATATTTTTACGCAACCTGATATCGATTACATAATGTGTATGTACCAAAAAATCAATTCTACACCTTAATTTAGGATTGTTAAATTGTTCCATATACACTGTCGCTATTGCTGTAGGACAACTCTATGACAACTCCAATAGCATCAAAACGGGTAATTTACAGAAATATGTAAAGTTCAAATTTTTACGCTACCTGTATCGATTGCATATTGTGTATGTACCAAAAAATCAATTCTACACCTTAATATAGGATTGCAAATATGTTCCAAATACATTGTCGCTATTGCTATAGGACAACTCTATGACAACTCCAATAACATCAAAACGGCCAATTAACAGAAATTATGTAAAGTTCATATTTTTGCGCTTCTTGATACCGATTGCTTAATGTGTATGTACTAAAAAATCGATTCTATACCTAAAATTAGGATTGTTAAATTGTTCCAAATACACTGTCGCTATTGCTATAGGACAACTCTATGACAACTCCAATAACATCAAACCGGGTAATTTACAGAAATATGTAAAGTTCATATTTTTACGCTACCTGATATCGATTGCATATTGTGTATGTACCAAAAAATCAATTCTACACCTTAATATAGGATTGCAAATATGTTCCAAATACATTGTCGCTATTGCTATAGGACAACTCTATGACAACTCCAATAACATCAAAACGACCAATTAACAGAAATATGTAAAGTTCATATTTTTGCGCATCTTGATATCGATTGCTTAATGTGTATGTACTAAAAAATCGATTCTACACCTTAAATTAGGATTGTTGAATTGTTCCAAATACACTGTCGCTATTGCTATAGGACAACTCTATGACAACTCCAATAACATCAAACGAGGTAATTTACAGAAATATGTAAAGTTCATATTTTTACGCTACCTGATATCGATTGCATATTGTGTATGTACCAAAAAATCAATTCTACACGTTAATATAGGATTGCAAATATGTTCCAA
>NW_024394346.1:0-7058 GCF_016617805.1 Bactrocera tryoni
GCCAAAACGGCAGTGCACTTGAAAAAATTCCAGAATTTTACGTTTAGGTAAAAAACCGATTTTCTTGCATGTAGACATTTAGAAATCCACAACGAATTGCTTCAAATCATTAGCTTCACATATTAAAGTTAACTAACCCACACCATCTTACTCAAGTTGACATAAGCCATAAGGGCAGTGTATTTGGAAAAAGTCCACAATTTAACATTTAGGTATAAAACCGATTTTCTTGCATATACACATTAAGAAATACATATGAATTTGCCTCAAATCATTAACTTCACATATTGAAGTTAACTAACCTTCTTCATTTTACTGAAGTTTGCATAAAGCCAAAACGGCAGTACACTTGAAATATTCCAGAATTTTAAATTTAGGTATAAAACCGATTTTCTTACATGTACACATTTAGAAATCCATATCAAGTTGTTTCAAATCATTAGCTTCACATATTAAAGTTCATTAACCTTCTTCATCTTACGGAAGTTGGCATAAACCCAAAACGGCAGTGCATTTGGAAAATTCCAGAATTTAACATTTAGGCATAAAACCGCTTTTCTTGCATATAAACATTTAGAAATCCACAACGAATTGCTTCAAATCATTTGCTTCACATACTAAAGTAAATTAACCCTCACCATATTACTCAAGTTGACATATATTCGGAAAAAGTCCACAATTTTACATTTAGGTATAAAACCGTTATTCTTGTATATACACATTAAGAAATACATAAGAAGTTGCTTCACATCATTGACTTCATATTTTAAAGTTAATTACCTTCTTCTTCTTACAGAAGTTGGCATAAAGCCAAAACGGCAGTGCACTTGAAAAATTCCAGAATTTTACGTTTAGGTAAAAAACCGATTTTCTTTCATGTAGACATTTAGAAATCCACATCGAATTGCTTCAAATCATTAGCTTCACATATTAAAGTTAATTCACCTTCTTCATCTTACTCTAGTTGACATAAAGCCAAAACGGCAGTGCACTTGAAAAATTCCAGAATTTTAAATTTAGGTAAAAAAACCGATTTTGTTGCACATTAACATTAAGAAATCCACAACGAATTGCTTCAAATCATTAGCTTCACATATTAAAGTTAACTAACCCACACCATCTTACTCAAGTTGACATAAAGCCACAAGGGCAGTGTATTTGGAAAAAGTCCACAATTTTACATTTAGGTATAAAACCGATTTTCTTCCATATACACATTAAGAAATACATATGAATTTGCCTCAAATCATTAACTTCACATATTGAAGTTAACTAACCTTCTTCAATTTACTGAAGTTTGCATAAAGCCAAAACGGCAGTGCACTTGAAAAATTCCAGAATTTTAAATTTAGGTATAAAACCGATTTTCTTACATGTACACATTTAGAAATCCATATCAAGTTGTTTCAAATCATTAGCTTCACATATTAAAGTTCATTAACCTTCTTCATCTTACGGAAGTTGGCATAAAGCCAAAACGGCAGTGCACTTGGAAAAATTCCAGAATTTAACATCTAGGTATAAAACCGATTTTCTTGCATATACACATTAAGAAATACATATGAATTTGCCTCAAATCATTAACTTCACATATTGAAGTTTACTAACCTTCTTCATTTTACTGAAGTTGGCATAAAGCCATAAAGGCAGTGCATTTGGAAAATTCCAGAATCTTACATATAGGTATAAAACCGAATTTCTTGCATGTACCCATTTAGAAATGCATATCAAGTTGCTTCAAATCATTAGCTTCACATAATATAGGTAATTAATCTTCTTCATCTTACTGAAGTTGACATAAAGCCATAAGGGCAGTGTATTTGGAAAAAGTCCACAATTTTACATTTAGGTATAAAACCGATTTTCTTGCATATACATATTAAGAAATACATACGAAGTTGCTTCAAATCATTAACTTCATATATTAAAGTTAATTTACCTTCTTCATCTTACAGAAGTTGGCATAAAGCCAAAACGGCAGTGCACTTGAAAAAATCACAGAATTTTACATTTAATTATTAAACCGATTTTCTTGCAAACAAACATTAAGAAAACCACAATGAATTGCCTCAAATCATTTGCTTTACATATTTAAGTTCCCTCACCATCTTACTCAAGTTGACATAAAGCCATAAAGGTAGTGCATTTGGAAAAATTACACATTTTTACATTTAGGTATAAAACCGATTTTCTTGCATAAAAACATTAAGAAATCCATATCGAGTTGTTTCAAATCACAAACTTCACATATTCAAGTTAATTAACATTCTTCATTTTACTGAAGTTGCCATAAAGCCATAAAGGCAGTGCATTTGGAAAATTCCAGAATCTCACATATAGGTATAAAACCGAATTTCTTGCATGTACCCATTTAGAAATGCATATCAAGTTGCTTCAAATCATTAGCTTCACATATTAAAGTTAATTAACCTTTTTCATCTTACTGAAGTTGGCATAAATCCAAAACGGCAATGCATATGGAAAATTTCCACAATTTTACGTGTAGGTATAAAACCGATTTTCATGCATATACACATTTAGAAATCTATATCAAGTGGCTTCAAATCATCAGCTTCACATATTAAATTAAATTAACCCTCACCATCTTACTCAAGTTGACATAAAGCCATAAAGGCAGTGCATTTGGAAAAAATATACATTTTTACATTTAGGTATAAAACCGATTTTCTTGCATAAAAACATTAAAAAATCCATATCGAGTTGTTTCAAATCATTAGCTTTACATAATAAAGTTAATTCACCTTCTTCATCTTACTGAAGTTCGCATAAAGCCAAAACGGCAGTGCATTTGGAAAATTCTAGAATCATACATTTAAGCATAAAACCGATTTTCTTGCATGTACCCGTTTAAAAATGCATATCAAGTTGCTTCAAATCATTAGCTTCACATAATAAAGGTAATTAACCTTCTTCATCTTACTCAAGTTGACATAAAGCCATAAAGGCAGTGCATTTGGAAAAATTCGACAATTTTACATTTAGGTATAAAACCGATTTTCTTGCATATACATATTAAGAAATACATACGAAGTTGCTTCAAATCAATAACTTCATATATTCAAGTTAATTTACCTCCTTCATCTTACAGAAGTTGGCATAAAGCCAAAACGGCAGTGCATTTAGAAAATCCCAGAATTTTACATTTAGGTATAAAACCGATTTTCTTGCATATACATATTAAGAAATACATACGAAGTTGCTTCAAATCATTAACTTCATATATTAAAGTTAATTTACCTTCTTCAACTTACAGAAGTTGGCATAAAGCCAAAACGGCAGTGCATTGAAAAAATCCCAGAATTTTACATTTAGGTATTAAACCGATTTTCTTGCAAACAAACATTAAGAAAACCACAATGAATTGCCTCAAATCATTTGCTTTACATATTTAAGTTCCCTCACCATCTTACTCAAGTTGGCATAAAGCCAAAAAGGCAGTGCATTTGGAAAGATTGAACAATTTTACATTTTGGTATAAAACCGATTTTCCCACATATACACATTTGGAAATCCATATCGAGTTGTTTCAAATCACAAACTTCACATATTCAAGTTAATTAACATTCTTCATTTTACTGAAGTTGGCATAAAGCCAAAACGGAAGTGCATTTGGAAAATTCCATAATCTTACATTTAGGTATAAACCCGAATTTCTTGCATGTACCCATTTAGAAATGCATATCAAATTGCTTCAAATCATTAGCTTCACATATTAAAGTTAATTAACCTTCTTCATCTTACTGAAGTTGGCATAAATCCAAAACGGCAATGCATATGGAAAATTTCAACAATTTTACGTGTAGGTATAAAACCGATTTTCATGCATATAAACATTTAGAAATCTATATCAAGTGGCTTCAAATCATCAGCTTCACATATTAAATTTAATTAACCCTCACCATATTACTCAACTTTACATAAAGCGATAAGGGCAGTGAATTTGGAAAAAGTCCATAATTTAACATTTGGATATAAAACCGATCTTCTTGCATGTAGACAATTAGAAATCCATATTGAGTTGCTTCAAATCATTAGCTTCACATAATACAGTTAATTAACCTTCTTCATCTTACTGATGTTGGCATAAGGCCAAAACGGCAGTGCTTTCGGAAAAATTCCAGATTTTCACATTTAGGTATAAAAACGATTTTCATGCATATACACATTGAGAAATCCACGACGAATTGCTTCAAATCATTGGCTTCAAATATTAAAATTAATTAACCCACACCATCTTACTCAAGTTGACATAAAGCCAGAAGGGCAGTGTATTTGGAAAAAGTCCACAATTTTACATTTAGGTATAAATCCGATTTTCTTGCATATACACATTAAGAAATCCATATGGAGTTGTTTTAAATCATAAGCTTCACATATTAAAGTTAATTAACCTTCTTCATTTTACTGAAGTTGGCATAAAGCCAAAACGGAAGTGCATTTGGAAAATTCCAGAATTTTACATTTAGGTATAAAACCGAATTTCTTGCATGTACCCATTTAGAAATGCATATCAAGTTGCTTCAAATCATTGGCTTCATATATTTAAGTTAATTTACCTTCTTCATCTCACAAAAGTTGGCATAAAGCCAAAACGGCAGTGCACTTTGAAAAATTACAGAATTTTACTTTTGGGTATAAAACCGATTTTCGTGCAACCAAACATTTAGAATTTCACAACGAATTGCCTCAAATCATTTGCTTTACATATTTAAGTTCGCTCACCATCTTGCTCAAGTTGACATAAGGCCATAAAGGCAGTGAATTTGGAAAAATTATACATTTTTACATTTAGGTATAAAACCGATTTTCTTGCATAAAAACATTAAGAAACCCATATCGAGTTGTTTCAAATCATAAGCTTCACATATTCAAGTTAATTAACCTTCTTCATTTTACTGAAGTTGGCATAAAGCCAAAACGGAAGTGCATTTGGAAAATTCCAGAATCTTACATTTAGGTATAAAACCGAATTTCTTGCATGTACACATTTAGAAATGCATATCAAGTTGCTTCAAATCATTAGCTTCACATAATAAAGGTAATTAACCTTCTTCGTCTTACTGAAGTTGACAAAAGTCCACAATTTTACATTTAGGTATAAAACCGATTTTCTTGCATATACATATTAAGAAATACATACGAAGTTGCTTCAAATCATTAACTTCATATATTAAAGTTAATTTACCTTCTTCATCTTATAGAAGTTGGCATAAAGCCAAAACGGCAGTGCACTTGAAAAAGTCCCAGAATTTTACATTTAGGTATAAAACCGATTTTCTTGCAAACAAACATTTAGAAAACCACAACGAATTGCCTCTAATCATTTGCTTTACATATAAAAGTTCCCTCACCATCTTAATTAAGTTGACATAAGGCCATAAAGGCAGTACATTTGGAAAAATTCCACAATTTTACATTTAGGTATAAAACCGATTTTCTTGCAAACAAACATTTAGAAAACCACAACGAATTGCCTCAAATCATTTGCTTTACATATTTAAGATCCCTCACCATCTTACTCAAGTTGACATAAAGCAGTGCATTCGGAAAAATTACACATTTTTACATTTGGGTATAAAACCGATTTTCTTGCATAAAAACATTATGAAATCCATATCGAGTTGTTTCAAATCATAAGCTTCACATATTCAAGTTAATTACCATTCTTCATTTTACTGAAGTTGGCATAAAGCTAAAACGGAAGTGCATTTGGAAAATTCCAGAATCTTACATTTAGGTATAAAACCGAATTTCTTGCATATACACATTTAGAAATGCATATCAAGTTGCTTCAAATCATTAGCTTCACATAATATAGGTAATTAATCTTCTTCATCTTACTGAAGTGGACATAAAGCCATAAGGGCAGTGTATTTGGAAAAAGTCCACAATTTTACATTTAGGTATAAAACCGATTTTCTTGCATATACATATTAAGAAATACATACGAAGTTGCTTCAAATCATTAGCTTCATATATTAAAGTTAATTTACCTTCTTCATCTTATAGAAGTTGGCACAAAGCCAAAACGGCAGTGCACTTGAAAAAATCCCAGAATTTTACATTTAGGTATTAAATCGATTTTCTTGCAAACAGACATTAAGAAAACCACAATGAATTGCCTCAAATCATTTGCTTTCCATATTTAAGTTCCCTCACCATCTTACTCAAGTTGACATAAAGCCATAAAGGCAGTGCATTTGGAAAAATTACACATTTTTACATTTAGGTATAAAATCGATTTTCTTGCATAAAAACATTAAGAAATACATATCGAGTTGTTTCAAATCACAAACTTCACATATTCAAGTTAATTAACATTCTTCATTTTACTGAAGTTGGCATAAAGCCAAAACGGAAGTGCATTTGGAAAATTCCAGAAACTTACATTTAGGTATAAACCCGAATTTCTTGCATGTACCCATTTAGAAATGCATATCAAGTTGCTTCAAATCATTAGCTTCACATATTAAAGTTAATTAACCTTCTTCATCTTACTGAAGTTGGCATAAATCCAAAACGGCAATGCATATGGAAAATTTCCACAATTTTACGTGTAGGTATAAAACCGATTTTCATGCATATACACATTTAGAAATCTCTATCAAGTGGCTTCAAATCATTAGCTTCACATAATAAAGGTAATTAACCTTCTTCATCTTACTGAAGTTGACATAAAGCCATAAGGGCAGTGTATTTAGAAAAAGGCCACAATTTTACATTTAGGTATAAAACCGATTTTCTTGCATATACACATTTTGAAATGCATATCAAGTTGCTTCAAATCATTAGCTTCACATATTAAAGTTCATTAACCTTCTACATCTTACGGAAGTTGGCATAAAGCCAAAACGGCAGTGCATTTGGAAAACTCCAGAATTTTACATTGAGGCATAAAACCGATTTTCTAGCATAAACACATTTAGAAATCCACAACGAATTGCTTCAAATCATTAGCTTCACATATTAAACTTAACTAACCCACACCATCTTACTCAAGTTGACATAAAGCCATAAGGGCAGTGTATTTGGAAAAA
>NW_024394347.1:0-1034 GCF_016617805.1 Bactrocera tryoni
CATTAAGCAATCGATACTGAGTTGCTTCAAATCATTAATTGAACACATTTAAGTAAATTAACCTTTTCGTCTTACTGAAGTTTACGTAAAGCCATAACGGCAGTGCATTTAGAAGAATTCCACAATCTTTTATTTAGATACAAATTCAATTTTCTAGTATGTACACATTTAGCAATCGATGTTGAGTTGCCTCAAATCATTAACTTCACATATTTAATTTAATTAACCTTCTTCATTTTACTGAAGTTGACATAAAACCATAACGGCAGTGCATTTGGAAGAATTCCACAATCTTATATTTAGATACAAAATCGATTTTCTAGTATATACACATTTAGCAATCGATGTTGAGTTGCTTCAAATCATTAACTTCTCATATTTAAGTTAATTAACCTCCTTCATCTTACTGAAGTTTACATAAAACCATTACGGCGGTGCATTTGGAAGAATTCCACAACCTTTCGCTTGGGTATAAAGTCGATTTTCTTGTAACATACTCATTTAGCATTCAATATTGAGTTGCTTCAAATCATTAACTTCACATATTTAAGTTAATTAACCTTTTCATCTTACTGAGGTTTACGTAAAGCCATAACGGCAGTGCATTTGGAAGAATTCCACAATCTTATATTTATATACAAATTCGATTTTCTAGTATATACACATTTAGCAATCAATGTTGAGTTGCTTCAAATCATTAACTTCACATATTTAAGTTAATTAGCCTTCTTCTTTTTACTGAAATTGACATAAAACCATAACGGCAGTGCATTTGGAAGAATTACAGAATCTTATATTTAGATGCAAATTCGATTTTCTAGTATGTACACATTTAGCAATCGATGTTGAGTTGCCTCAAATCATTTACTTCACATATTTAATTTAATTAACCTTCTCCATTTTACTGAAGTTGACATAAAACCATTACGGCGGTGCATTTGGAAGAATTCCACAACCTTTCGCTTGGGTATAAAGTCGATTTTCTTGTAACATACTCATTTAGCATTCAATATTGAGTTGCTTCAAATCACTAA
>NW_024394348.1:0-4434 GCF_016617805.1 Bactrocera tryoni
ATATGGGTAGAGAAGGAGCCGCTAGAGCTCGGTTTAGCGACTCCATGTTCTAAGTAATCAGACCCGTGCTTTTTTAGGAATTCAGCAGCCTATTCTTTTGCAAAGTTTAACAATAACTAAGAAGAAATGGCAACATCTGCAGGACCTAGAAGCTTTAATTCCAGCAGACTGTTATTACTTTTATGATAATATACCTTTTTAATAATTAGTTATTTAATAAATAATAATTAAACATTATCCTCATTTTTTAGCTTGAAATATTTAAATTTTTTCTAGTACTTATGTACATACATATTAATAATAAAAATAACATGAAATATGAAAAACTTGCAACTGTTTTTATTTAAAATTAAAAAAAAAGTATTAATATTCAAATTTTTAGTTTTTTTACAAATTTAGATTGATCATACGTTATTTTGTTTCAGAAATGAAAATTCAAAATAACGTAAGACACCTACTATAAAATTTGCTTAATTTTTTCATTATTTTTTTTTCTAAAATATACTTATAGGTTCATGTTAATTCAGATTTGAAAATTTTGTTTCAATATCTCTAGTGGTTTTCTTTTTATACGATTACCAAAATTAATAATATTCTATATTCAATGGATGTATTTTAAAATTCAAATTTGTATTGAAGAAATATATGTATTTAGCAAAACAAAATTTATTAAAAAGAAACTGTAAAATATAGTATCCTCATTTGTTGCAACACACAATTCAGAGCATTTGCGTCTATCGTAACTACTAAGAAATACTCTATTTGTCTTTCATGAGAATGTCAATAATTTATAATTCAAGCAACTCTTGTAATATAATCACAATTCTTTTCAATATCTAGCTTGTTATATCGCAAATCAGTATGTGATGCGACACATGTGTTTTAATATTTAATATGCTAGTTAGTTATTACAACGCCAAGTCCAACCTACTGGTTTACAAGTTTCTATATTCGTCATAGAAAGTTACAAACAAGAGGTCAAAGCTACTTTATTGTCTGTCTAATACTTAAATTAAGAACTCTTGCCTCTTTTGTGACAAATTTTCAAGAAACCAATTTAGTTAGAAGAGATCGTTTAAATATGTTTTGTTATAGCTCTTATAAAAATATATAAAATGATTTCGATATCCAAATAAATTATGAGATGTTGATCAGTTATAGGATTTACAAAAAATTTTTAACTGGTATACATGTCGTATGAGTAATATTATCTGCATTTATAAGCAAATAAATAATTTCATAAATCAATTTTGAGATTCCCTATTTAATTAAAGAAAAAACACAGAAACTTCAAATTTAATGGGGAATGTTTATTACCATTCGAAAGAAAATTTTTAGGCATTTATTTTTTGAATATTATCTCTTTCAAATGTTGGCCGCGACTACGTCTTAGATGATCCATCTAATGACTCCAATTTTAGATGACTCGTTCAAACATTTCGACTGGTAACTGAAGAATAACACGCGTGATGTTTTCCTCCAAGGCCTGAATCGAGGTTTGGCTTACTTGAGAAGGTCGAGCGGCTTCAATTCTTACAGAAGCTTTGTTTTGTTCAAATAAATATTATTACATACCGGCTAAATGAGCTAAGCCTACGCCCGGTAGTACATGATATCCCTTACACATAGCACTCTAATAAGCCTGAGGATACCATTAGCAATTACATAATACATGACCACAACACATAGGACATCGCCGCACAAGGTGACACGTCACAGCACCAACTATCAAAAAGGGATTGGATTATCGCTGTTCGTCCTATCTCAATCAGAAATGATTATGTAGGGATCCTGTTCGGCACTCAGTCAACAAACTCCCTCAAATCATAGGGGCACTCATTCGTTCGATATTTATAACATTGTAATTTCTAATTTATTTTTTAAAAATAGCGATGCCGCACCTGTTATACGAATGTTGCGCATACGCCATGGTCAACTACATATTAAACTAATAAAATTTAGTATTTTAATGCTAAGGAAACTGCTTTTATAATAAAAAATTTACAAGTTTTAGCAAATATTTTAAACCAGTTAAAAGTTTCATCGAAAACGGCTTTATTTGATTAGACAAGCGTTGTTTAAACGAACTGGCATCACTTACGATGCACCCTGGGCTAACATGTCCGCTGAAGCCAGTGGACTTCTAGGCACACAAAGACCGCACGTACGTTTTTATCGTCTAAACAACTTTCCATTCCAAGGAACACTTATGTATAATTGGTGTAAAAGCTGGAAAATGCATATTAAAACAAAATTGCTGATACCCAGAATTTTTTTTTTGCTTAAAAAACTGTGCATATTCTGACTCCTAATGCCCCAAGCATGCTTTGTGAAAATGTTCAATGAGTTTCCCGCGAAAAAATTTTTCAAAAGTTTGGCATACATGTTATACATATGTATATTAACAATGGTAAAAAGGCGTTTAAAAACAATCGAAATTTACTGTCTAATTGAACACAACTTGAATCAGTGGCGGTCATAAAGGCATATAACCCTAAAACATTAAAAAAAAGTATAATTTATTATTATTAAGCAAAGGGTTTACTTAATTAAAAGCTCAAATTGTGGAAAAATTAATATTATTTGATTATTATGATTATGATGATGATTTTAGATTCAACTTCAAATAGTGAAAGTAAAGCGATGCTCATTTTAAGTACCTAAAATTAAATTAAAAGCAATTGCGAAGTATTTCGAAGGGTATAGTAATGTACTACAAGGAGAGTTCCAAAGTAAACAGGAATCTAGCGCCCCCTAGTGGCACCATCTACATATATAGTATGTCGACTGGTGCGTTAGAATCTGCTATCTTTATCGATTGTTCGGTGAGAATTTCATGACATTTCATATATTGGAAATGAAGTTATTTTTCAGTGTCAGCATGTTTGTGTTATCGGTGCGAAAATGAGCTTCGAACAAAGAGCAAACATTAAATTTGTAAATTAAATAATGTTGGTTTTGATTTGTTAAGATTTTTCGTGATTTTGGGCGTTGGACATGTTTATGATGTTATGCAGAGCAATTTTGTTCAGTGCAAATGCTGTTTTCCGGTTATTAAAGGTTCTCTACATGTAAGATACTAGCCAATCAGAGTTATCAACGGATTTTATTCAATTTCACACTGTCTGTAATACAAGTAGCTCCTATAAGAATTGACTTAAGCGAATTTGGCTATTGTAGCTATGGTGGTGTACATTAAACCTATTAAAGAGCGGGCCACTCCCACAGATGCCCCTTGCTACTGTAATACTTTGTGCCAAATTATAGTTTTACATTATTTTTTGTGTGCTTTTGGAGATTTTGTTTTAATGGCATTTTATGGGCACGACAGTGTTCCTATTACGCCTATCTACAACTCTGCCTTACTTTTTTGTCAAGGAATATGTGTATCAAATATGTTAACTTTTACTCAACTTACAGCTTACACGAACGAATGGATGGACAGACAGATATTCATCCGTATTTCAACTCCTCTCGTTATCCCATATCTTTCTCGCTTAGTTTAAGGTGATACGTGCAACCGTTTGGTGAACAAAACTATTATGCTTTGTTGCAAGAGTATAAAAATAAAGGTTCAAATAGCCAAAAGAGCGAGAAAAAAATTTTTATTGTAAATATTCAAATATTAAAAAAAGAATTTAATAAAAATATGCTGTGACAGCTGAAACAAAAGTTATGCATTAGAAAATAATATAACTGGTAGTAATAAAGTTTAGAATATCCCTTCAATTAGTATAGTAATATACCAAGGAAATATATAAAAAAAATTTTTATTAGTGGTTATGGCCTTCAAAGAAGGTCGAAAGATCGTTGAAAACATGCCTCGTTCTGGACTTCCTTCAACCTCTTCAACTGATGAAAATACAAAAAAAGTGATGGATATGGTGATTGAAAATCATACGGCATTTGTTAGAGAGATTCAAAGAAAGTATGATATCTCGCGCGAGTCATTCGACTGATTTTGGTGAATATTTTGGTTATAAAACGCGTTCTTTTCCGACACGTTCTGAATAAGGCCGAGTTTTTGCAAAAGTACGATTGAAGCCAATTCCATTGACTATAGTCAATCAAAGGGTCATATAACATGAAGGAGCTGAAAGCCATCCCAAAAAGTGCTTACAACAAGTTTTGAGAGAACTGGAAACATCGTTGGCAGAATTATATTACATTTGCTGGGGATTACTTCGAAGGCGACAAAATAAATATTGATGAATAATTAAATATTTTGCGTTTAATTTACAATTTGCGGGTTCTCTTTTGTCACAACTTTTTAAATATAACTGTTTCTGGTGGCACCACCTATTGGTGGGTAAATGAAATAAAAAGTTTGATCTCTTGTTGACATTTCGTAAAAATTTTAAGACAACTGGATAACTACAATCGATGTTATCGATCAAAAAGTGACAGCAGCTTTTGGTCATCGGTCGTCAAATG
>NW_024394349.1:0-3819 GCF_016617805.1 Bactrocera tryoni
ACATTTAGCAGTCGATATTGGATTGCCTTAAATCATTAATTTAACATATTTAAGTTAATTAACCTTCTTCATCTTACTGAAGTTGACTTAAAGCCATAACGGCAGTGCATTTGGAAGAATTCGACAATTTTATATTCAGGTATAAAGTCGAATTTCTTGTATATAAACATTTAGCAGTCGATATTGAATTGCCTTAAATCATTAATTTAACATAATTAGGTTAGTCTACTTTCTTCATCTTACAGAAGTTTACATAAAGCCATAACGGCAGCGCATCTGGAAGAATTCGACAATTTTTTTTCAGGTATGAAGTCGATTTTCTTGTATATACACATTTAGTAGTCGATATTGAATTGCCTTAAATCATTAATTCAACATAATTAAGTTAGTTTACTTTCTTCATCTTACAGAAGTTGACATAAAGCCATAACAGCAGTGCATTTGGAAGAATTCGACATTCTTATATTCAGGTGTAAAGTCGATTTTCTTGTATATACACATTTAGCAGTGGATATTGAATTGCCTTAAATCATTAATTTTACATATTTTAGTTAATTAACTTTCTTCAATTTACTGAAGTTGTTATAGGGCCATAACGGCAGTGCATTTGGAAGAATTCGGTTTTTTTATATTCAGGTATAAAGTCAATTTTCTTGTATATACACATTTAGCAATCGATATTCATTTGCCTTAAATCATTAATTTCACATATATAAGTTAGTTATGATTCTTCATTTTACTGAAGTTGACATAAAGCCATAACGGCTGCGCATTTGGAAGAAATCGACAACTTTATGTTCAGGTATAAAGTCGATTTTCTTGTATATACACATTTAGCAGTCGATATTGAATTGCCTTAAATCATTAATTTTACATATTACAGTTAATTAACTTTCTTCATCTTACTGAAGTTGACATAATGCTATAACGGCAGTGCATTTGGAAGAATTCGACATTGTTATATTCAAGTATAAAGTCGATTTTCTTGTATATACACATTTAGCAGTCAATATTGAATTGCCTTAAATCAATAATTTTACATATTTTAGTTAATTTACTTTCTTCAAAGCCATAACGGCAGCGCATCTGGAAGAATTTGACAATTTTATATTCAGGTATAAAGTCGATTTTCTTGTATATACATATTTAGCTGTCGATATGGAGTTGCTTTAAATCATTAATTTAACATAATTAAGTTAATTTACTTTCTTCATCTTACTGAAGTTGACATAAAGCCATAAGGGCAATGCAGTTGGAAGAATTTGACAACCTTATGTTCAGGTATAAAGTCGACTTTCTTGTGTATACACATTTTAAATATTTCAGTTAATTGACTTTCTTCATCCTTCTGAAGTTGACATTATGCCATAACGGCAGTGCACTTGGCAGAATTCGACATTGTTATATTCAGGTATAAAGTCGATTTTCTTGTATATACACATTTAGCAGTCGATATTGAATTGCCTTAAATAATTAATTTAACATATTTAAGTTAAGTATGCTTCTTCATCTTACTGAAGTTGACATAAAGCCAAAACGGCAAGGCATTTGGAAGAATACGATTTTCTTATATTCATGTATAAAGTCAATTTTCTTGTATATACACATTTAGCAGTCGATAGTGAATTGCTTTAAATCATTAATTTAACATAATTAAGTTAGTTTACTTTCTTTATCTTACTGAAGTTGACATAATGCTATAACGGCAGTGCATTTGGAAGAATTCGACATTGTTACATTCAAGTATAAAGTCGATTTTCTTGTATATACACATTTAGCAGTCGATATGGAGTTGCTTTAAATCATTAATTTAACATAATTAAGTTAATTTACTTTCTTCATCTTACTGAAGTTGACATAAAGCCATAACGGCAGCGCATCTGGAAGAAATCGACAACCTTATGTTCAGGTATAAAGTCGATTTTCTTGTGTATACACATTTTAGCAGTCGATATTGAATTGCCTTAAATCATTAATTTTACATATTTCAGTTAATTAACTTTCTTCATCTTTCTGTAGTTGACATTATGCCATAACGGCAGTGCACTTGGAAGAATTCGACATTGTTATATTCAGGTATAAAGTCGATTTTCTTGTATATACACATTTAGCAGTCGATATTCATTTGCCTTAAATCATTTATTTAACATAATTAAGTTAGTTTACTTTCTTCATCTTACTGAAGTTGACATAAAGCCATAAACGCAGCGCATTTGGGAGAAATCGACAATTTTTTTTCAGGTATAAAGTCAATTTTTTGTATATACACATTTAGCAGTCGATATTGAATTGCCTTAAATCATTAATTTTACATATTTTAGTTAATTTACCTTCTTCAACTTACTGAAGTTGACATAAAGCCATAACGGCAGTGCATTTGGAAGAATTCGACATTTTTATATTCAGGTATAAAGTCGATTTTCTTGTATACACACATTTAGCAATCGATATTGAATTGCCTTAAGTCATTAATTTTACATATTTTAGTTAATTTACCTTCTTCAACTTACTAAAGTTGACATAAAGCCATAACGGCAGTGCATTTGGAAGAATTCGACAATTTTATATTCAGGTATAAAGTCGATTTTCTTGTATACACACATTTAGCAATCGATATTCATTTGCCTTAAATCATTAATTTCACATATATAAGTTAGTTTACTTTCTTCATCTTACTGAAGTTGACATAAAGCCATAACGGCATCGCATCTGGAAGAATTCGACAATTTTATATTCAGGTATAAAGTCGATTTTGTTGTATACACACATTTAGCCATCGATATTCATTTGCCTTAAATCATTAATTTCACATATATAAGTTAGTTTACTTTCTTCATCTTTCAGAAGTTGACATAAAGCCATAACGGCAGTGCATTTGGAAGAATTCGACAATTTTATATTCAGGTATAAAGTCGATTTTCTTGTACACACACATTTAGCAATCGATATTGAATTGCCTTAAATCATTAATTTTACATATTTTAGTTAATTTACATTCTTCAACTTACTGAAGTTGACATAAAGCCATAACGGCAGTGCATTTGGAAGAATTCGACATTTTAATATTCAGGTATAAAGTCGATTTTCTTGTATATACACAATTAGCAGTCGATATTGAATTGCTTTAAATCATTAATTTTACATATTTTAGTTAATTTACCTTCTTCAACTTTCTGAAGTTGACATAAAGCCATAACGGCAGTGCATTTGGAAGAATTCGACATTTTTCTATTCTGGTATAAAGTCGATTTTCTTGTATATACACATTTAGCAGTCGATATTGAATTGCCTTAAATCATTAATTTAACATATTTAAGTTAAGTATGCTTCTTCATCTTACTGAAGTTGACATAAAGCCATAACGGCAGTGCATTTGGAAGAATTCGATTTTCTTATATTCACGTATAAAGTCAATTTTCTTGTATAAACACATTTAGCAGTCGATAGTGAATTGCTTTAAATCATTAATTTCACATATATAAGTTAGTTTACTTTCTTCATCTTTCAGAAGTTGACATAAAGCCATAACGGCAGTGCATTTGGAAGAATTCGACAATTTTATATTCAGGTATAAAGTCGATTTTCTTGTATACACACATTTAGCAATCGATATTGAATTGCCTTAAATCATTAATTTTACATATTTTAGTTAATTTACATTCTTCAACTTACTGAAGTTGACATAAAGCCATAACGGCAGTGCATTTGGAAGAATTCGACAATCTTATATTCAGGTATAAAGTCGATTTTTTGTATATACACATTTAACAGTTGATATTGAGTTGCCCTAATTCACTAATTTAACATATTTAAGTTAAT
>NW_024394350.1:0-25529 GCF_016617805.1 Bactrocera tryoni
AAGCACTTTGACATTAATTGCCAAATGTGTATATGCAAGGAAATCAGTTTTATACCCAAATGTAAAATTGTGGAATTTTTCCTATATGCACTGCCGTCATGGCTTCGTGCCAACTTTAGTAAAATGAAGAAAGTTAATTAACTTAAATATGTGAATTTAATAGTTTGAAGCAACCTGATATGGATTTTTAAATGTGTACATGCACGAAAATCGGTTTATACCTAAATGTAAGATTCTAGATGTTTCGAAATGCGCTGCCATCTTGGCTTTATGCCAACTTCTGTAAGATGAAGAAGGTTAATTAACTTTTATATGTGAGGCTTATGATTTGAAGCCCTTTGACATAGATTGCCAAATGTGTATATGCAAGGAAATCGGTTTTATACCTAAATGTAAAATTGTGGAATTTTCCTAAATGCATTGCCGTTTTGGCTTTATGCCAACTTCTGTAAGATGACGAAGGTTAATCAACTTGAGTATGTGACGTTACTGATTTAAATCAACTCGATATGGATTGCTAAATGTTTAAATGCAGGAAAATCGGTTTTAGACCTAAACGTAAAATTGTGGAATTTTTCCAAATGCACTTCTGTTATAGCTTTATGCCAGTTTGAGTAAGATGACGAAGGTTAATTAATTTTAATATGTGAATTCAATAATTTGAAGCAACTTGATATGGATTTCTAAATGTGTACATGCAAGAAAATCGGTTTATACCTAAATGTAAGATTCTGGAATTTTCCAAATGCACTGCCGTCTTGGCTTTATGCTAACTTCTGTAAGATGACGAAGGTTAATTAACTTTAATATGTGAGGCTTATGATTTGAAGCCCTTTGACATAGATTGCCAAATGTGTATATGCAAGGAAATCGGTTTTATACCCAAATGTATAATTGTGGATTTTTTCCAAATGCATTGCCGTTTTGGCCTTATGCCAACTTCTGTAAGGTGACGAAGGTTAATCAACTTGAATATGTGACGGTAATGATTCAAATCAACTCGATATGGATCGCTAAATGTTTAAATGCAGGAAAATCGGTTTTATACCTAAACATTAAATTGTGGAATTTTTCCAAATGCACTTCTGTTAAAGCTTTATGCCAACTTCAGTAAGAAGACGAAGGTTAATTAATTTAAATATGGGAATTCAATAATTTGAAGCAACTTGATATGGATTGCCAAATGTGTATATGCAAGAAAATCGGTTTATACCTAAATGTAAGATTCTGGAATTTTCCAAATGCACTGCCGTTTTGGCTTTATGCAAACTTCTGTAAGATGACGAAGTTTAATTAACTTAAATATGTGACGTTGATGATTAAAATTAACCCGATATGGATTTCTAAATGTGTACTTGCAAGAAAGTCAATCTAGTAACTAAATGTAAAATTATGGTATTTTTCCAAATGCACTGCCGTTAGGGTTTTATGTCACCTTGAGTAAGCTGATTAGAGTTAATTTACTTTACTATGTTAAGCTAATGATTTGAAGCCATTCGACATAGATTGCCAAATGTGTATATGCACGGAAATCGGTTTTATACCTAAATGAAAAATTGTGGATTTTTTCAAAATGCACTGACGTTTTGGCTTTATGCCAACTTCTGTAATATGACTCTGGAATTTTCCAAATGCACTGCCGTCTTGGCTTTATGCTAACTTCTGTAAGATGACGAAGGTTAATTAACTTTAATATGTGAGGCTTATGATTTGAAGCCCTTTGACATAGATTGCCAAATGTGTATATGCAAGGAAATCGGTTTTATACCCAAATGTATAATTGTGGATTTTTTCCAAATGCATTGCCGTTTTGGCCTTATGCCAACTTCTGTAAGGTGACGAAGGTTAATCAACTTGAATATGTGACGGTAATGATTCAAATCAACTCGATATGGATCGCTAAATGTTTAAATGCAGGAAAATCGGTTTTATACCTAAACATTAAATTGTGGAATTTTTCCAAATGCACTTCTGTTAAAGCTTTATGCCAACTTCAGTAAGAAGACGAAGGTTAATTAATTTAAATATGGGAATTCAATAATTTGAAGCAACTTGATATGGATTTCTAAATGTGTACAAGCAAGAAAATCGGTTTTATACCTAAATGTAAAATTCTGGAATTTTCCAAATGCACTGCCGTTTTGGCTTTATGCCAACTTCTGTAAGATGAAGAAGGTAAATTAACTTTAATATTTTAAGCTTATGATTTGAAGCCTTACGAAATAGATTGCCAAATGTGTATATAAAAAAAATAGGTTTTATACCCAAATGTAAAATTGTGGAATTTTTCCTATATGCACTGCCGTTAGGGCTTCATGCCAACTTTAGGAAGATGAAGAAAGTTACTTAACTTAAATATGTGAATTTAATAATTTGAAGCAACTTGATATGGATTTTTAAATGTGTACATGTAAGAAAATCCGTTTTATACCTAAATGTAAAATTCTGGAATTTTCCAAATGCACAGTCGTATTGGCTTTATGCCAACTTCTGTAAGAGGAAAAATATTAATTAACTTAAATATGTGAAGCTTATTATTTGAAGCCTTTCGACATAGATTGCCAAATATGTATATGCAAGAAAATCGGTTTTATACCTAAATGTAAAATTGTGGAATTTTCCAAATGCGCTTCTGTCATTACTTTATGCCAACTTCTGTAAGATGACGAAGGTTAATTAACTTGAAAATGTGACGTTAATGATTTGAATCAACTCGATATGGATTTCTAAATGTGCACATGCGAGAAAATCGGATTTATACCTAAATATAAAATTCTCGAATTTTTCAAATGCACTGCCGTTTTGACGTTATGCCAACTTCTGTAAGATGAAGAAGGTTAATTAACTTAAATATGTGAGGCTTATGATTTGAAGCCCTTTGACATAGATTGCCAAATGTGTATATGCAAGGAAATCGGTTTTATACCCAAATGTAAAATTGTGGAATTTTTCCTATATGCACTGCTGTTGTGGCTTCGTGCCAACTTTAGTAAGATGAAGAAAGTTAATTAACTTAGATATGTGAATTTAATAATTTGAAGCAAATTGATATGGATTTCTAAATGTGTACATGCAAGAAAATCGGTTTTATACCTAAATATAAAATTCTGGAGTTTTCCAAATGCACTGCCGTTTTGGCTTTATGCCAACTTCTGTAAGGTGAAGAAGGTTAGTTAACTTTAATATGTGAGGCTTATGATTTGAAGCCCTTTGACATCGATTGCCAAATGTGTATATGCAAGGAAATCGGTTTTATACCAAAATGTAAAATTGTGGAATTTTTCCAAATGCACTTCTGTTATGGCTTCCTGCCAACTTTAGTAAGATGAAGAAAGTTAATTAACTTAAATATGTGAATTTAATAATTTGAAGCAACTTGATATGGATTTCTAAATGTGTACATGCAAGAAAATCGGTTTTATACCTAAACGTAAAATTCTGGAGTTTTCCAAATGCACTGCCGTTTTGGCTTTATGCCAACTTCTGTAAGATGAAGAAGGTTAATTAACTTTAATATGTGAGGCTTATGATTTGAAGCCCTTTGACATAGATTGCCAAATGTGTATAGGCAAGGAAATCGGTTTTATACCCAAATGTAAAATTGTGGAATTTTTCCTATATGCACTGCTGTTGTGGCTTCGTGCCAACTTTAGTAAGATGAAGAAAGTTAATTAACTTAGATATGTGAATTTAATAATTTGAAGCAACTTGATGTGGATTTCTAAATGTGTACTTGCAAGAAAATCGGTTTTATAACTAAATATAAAATTCTGGAGTTTTCCAAATGCACTGCCGTTTTGGCTTTATGCCAACTTCTGTAAGGTGAAGAAGGTTAGTTAACTTTAATATGTGAAGCTTATTATTTGAAGCCTTTCGACATAGATTGCCAAATGTGTATAGGCAAGGAAATCGGTTTTATACCCAAATGTAAAATTGTGTGGAATTTTCCAAATGCACTGCCGTTTTGGCTTTATGCCAACTTCTGTAAGATGACGAAGGTTAATTAACTTTAATATGTTAAGCTTATGATTTGAAGCCTTTCGACATAGATTGTTAAATGTGTATATGTGGGAAAATCGGTTTTATACCTAAAGTTAGAATTGTGGAATTTTTCCAAATGCACTGCCGTTTTGGCTTTATGCCAACTTCTGTAAGATGAAGAAGGTTAATTAACTTTAATATGTGAGGCTTATGATTTGAAGCCCTTTGACATAGATTGCCAAATGTGTATATGCAAGTAATTCAGTTTTATACCTAAATGTAGAATTGTGGAATTTTTCCAAAGGCACTGCCGTTTTGGCTTTATGCCAACTTCTGTGAGATGACGAAGGTTAATTAACTTTAATATCTGAAGCTTATGATTTGAAGCCTTTCGACATAGATTGCCAAATGTGTATATGTGGGAAAATCGGTTTTATACCTAAATGTAAAATTCTAGAATTTTCCAAATGCACTGCCGTTTTGGCTTTATGCCAACTTCTGTAAGATGACGAAGGTTAATTAACTTTAATATGTTAAGCTTATGATTTGAAGCCTTTCGACATAGATTGCCAAATGTGTATATGTGGGAAAATCGGTTTTATACCTAAAGTTAGAATTGTGGAATTTTTCCAAATGCACTGCCGTTTTGGCTTTATGCCAACTTCTGTGAGATGACGAAGGTTAATTAACTTTAATATGTGAGAACTTATGATTTGAAGCCAGCTTTGACATAGATTGCCAAATGTGTATGTAATCGGTTTTATACCCAAATGTAAAATTGTGGAATTTTTCCTATATGCACTGCCGTTATGGCTTCGTGCCAACTTTAGTAAGATGAAGAAAGTTAATTAACTTAAATATGTGAATTTAATAATTTGAAGCAACTTGATATGGATTTCTAAATGTGTACATGCAAGAAAATCCGATTTATACCTAAATGTAAAATTCTGTAATTTTCCAAATGCACTGCCGTTTTGGCTTTATGCTAACTTCGCAAGATGAAGAAGGTAAATTATCTTTAATATTTTAAGCTTATGATTTGATGCCATTCGAAATAGATTGCCAAATGTGTATATGCAAGAAAATCGGATTTATACCTAAATGTAAAATCGTGGAATTTTTCCAAATGCATTGCCGTTTTGGCTTAATGCCAACTTCTGTAAGACGACGGAGGTTAATCAACTTGAATATGTGACGTTAATGATTTAAGTCAATTCGATATGGATTGCTAAATGTTTAAATTGTGGAAAATTGTGGAATTTTTCTAAATGAACTGCCGTTTTGGCTTTATGCCAACTTCTGTAAAATGACGAAGGTTAATTAACTATAATATGTAAAGTTAATGATTAAAATTAACTCGATATGGATTTCTAAATGCGTACATGCAAGAAAATCGGTTTTATACCTAAATGTAAAATTCTGGAATTTTCCAAATGCATTGCCGTTTTGACGCTATGCCAACTTCTGTAAGATGACGAAGGTTAATTAACTTTAATATGTGATGCTTATGATTTGAAGCCCTTTGACATAGATTGCCAAATGTGTATATGCAAGAAAATCGGTTTTATACCTAAATGTAAAATTGTGAAGTTTTCCAAATGCGCTTCTGTTGTAGCTTTATGCCAACTGCTGTAAGATGACGAAGGTTAATTAACTTGAATATGTGACGCTAATGATTTAAGTCAACTCGATATGGATTGCTAAATGTGTACATGCAAGAAAATCGGCTTCATACCTAAATGTAAAATTCTGGAATTTTCCAAATGCACTGCCGTTTTGGCTTTATACCAACTTCTGTAAGATGAAAAAGGTTAATTAATTTAAATATGTGAATTCAATAATTTGAAGCATCTTGATATGTAAATGTGTACATGCAAGAAAATCGGTTTATACCTAAATGTAAGATTCTGGAATTTTCCAAATGCACTGCCGTTTTGGCTTTATGCCAACTTCTGTGAGATGACGAAGGTTAATTAACATTAATATGTGAAGCTTATGATTTGAAGCCCTTTGACATAGATTGCCAAATGTGTATATGCAAGGAAATCGGTTTTATACCCAAATGTAAAATTGTGGAATTTTTCCTATATGCACTGCCGTTATGGCTTCGTGCCAACTTTAGTAAGATGAAGGAAGTTAATTAACTTTAATATGTGAAGCTTATGATTTGAAGCATTTTAATATGGATTTCTAAATGTGTACATGCAAGAAAATCGGTTTTATACCTAAACGTAAAATTCTGGAGTTTTCCAAATGCACTGCCGTTTTGGCTTTATGCCAACTTCTGTGAGATGACGAAGGTTAATTAACTTTAATATGTGAAGCTTATGATTTGAAGCCTTTCGACATAGATTGCCAAATGTGTATATGCCAGAAAATCGTTTCGGTGGAATTTTTTCTATATGCACTGCCGTTATGGCTTCGTGCCAACTTTAGTAAGATGAAGAAAGTTAATTAACTTAAATATGTGAATTTAATAATTTGGAGCAACTTGATATGGATTTCTAAATGTGTACATGCAAGAAAATCGGTTTTATACCTAAATGTAAAATTCTGGAGTTTTCCAAATGCACTGCCGTTTCTGCTTTATGCCAACTTCTGTAAGATGAAGAAGGTTAATTAACTTTAATATGTGAGGCTTATGATTTGAAGCCCTTTGACATAGATTGCCAAATGTGTATATGCAAGGAAATCGATTTTATACCCAAATGTATAATTGTGGATTTTTTCCAAATGCATTGCCGTTTTGGCTTTATGTCAACTTCTGTAAGATGACGAAGGTTAATCAACTTGAATATGTGACGTTAATGATTTAAATCAACTCGATATGGATTGCTAATTGTTTAAATGCAGGAAAATCGGTTTTGGACCTAATCGTAAAATTGTGGAATTTTTCCAAATGTAAAATGTAAAATTGTGGAATTTTTCTAAATGAACTACCGTTTTGGCTTTATGCCAACTTCTGTAGTATGACGAAGATTAATTAACTTAAATATTTGACGTTAATGATAAAAATTAACTCGATATGGATTTCTAAATGTGTACATGCAAGAAAATCGGTTTTATACCTAAATGTAAAATTCTGGAGTTTTCCAAATGCACTGCCTTTTGACGCTATGCCAACTTCTGTAAGATGACGAAGGTTAATTAACTTTAATATGTGAGGCTTATGATTTGAAGCCCTTTGACATAGTATGCCAAATGTGTATATGCAAGTAATTCAGTTTTATACCTAAATATAGGATTGTGGAATTTTTCCAAATGCACAGCCGTTTCCTTTATGCCAACTTCTATAAGACGACGAAGGTTAATTAACTCTAATATGTAAAGTTAATGATTTGAAACAACTCGATATGGATTGACATATGTTTAAATGTAGTAAAATCGGTTTCATACCTAAACGTAAATTTGTGGAATTTTACCAAATGCACTGTCGTTTTGGCCTTATGCCAACTTCTGTAATATGACGAAGATTAATTAACTTAAATATTTGACGTTAATGATTAAAATTAACTCGATATGGATTTCTAAATGTGTACAAGCAGTAAAATCAGTTTTATACCTAAATGTAGAATTGTGGAATTTTTCCAAATGCACTGCCGTTTTGGCTTTATGCCAACTTCTCTAAGATAATTTAATTATTTGAATCAACTCGATATGGATTGCTAAATGAGTACATGCAAGAAAGTCGGTCTAATAACTAAATGTAAAATTATGGTATTTTTCCAAACGCACTGCCGTTAGGGTCTTAGGTCAAATTGAGTAAGATGATGAGGGTTAATTTACTTTAATATGTTAAGCTAATGATTTAAAGCCTTTCGACATAGATTGTCAAGTTTGTATATGCAAGAAAATCGGTTTTATACTTAAATGTAGAATTGTGGAATTTTTCCAAATGCACTGCCGTTTTGGCTTTATGCCAACTTCTGTAAGATGACAAAGGTTAATTAACTGTAATATGTGAAGCTAATGATATGAATCAAGTCGATATGGATTGATAAATGTTTAAATGCAGTAAAATCGGTTTTATACCTAAACGTAAATTTGTGGAATTTTTCCAAATGCACTGTCGTTTTGGCTTTTTGCCAACTTCTGTAAGATGATTTAATGATTTGAATCAACTCGATATGGATTGCTAAATGTGTACATGCAAGAAAGTCGGTTTTATACCTAAATGTAAAATTATGGTATTTTTCCAAATGCACTTCCGTTATGGTCTTATGTCAAATTGAGTAAGATGATAAGGGTTAATTTACTTTAATATGTTAAGCTAATGATTTGAAGCCTTTCGACATAGATTGCCAAATGTGTACATGCAAGAAAATCGGTTTTATACCTAAATGTAAAATTGTGGAATTTTTCTAAATGAACTGTGGTTTTGGCTTTATGACAAATTCTGTAATATGACGAAGATTAATTAACTTGAATATGTGACGCTAATGATTTAAATCAACTCGATATGGATTGCCAAATGTGTACATGCAAGAAAATCGGTTTTATACCTAAATGTAAGATTCTGGAATTTTCCAAATGCACTGCCGTTTTGGCTTTGTGCCAACTTCTGTAAGACGACGAAGGTTAATCAACTTGAATATGTGACGTTAATGATTTAAGTCAACTCCATATGGATTGCTAAATGTATAAATGCAGGAAAACTGGTTTTATACCTAAACGTAAAATTGTGGAATTTTTCCAAATGCACTTCTGTTATAGGTTTATGCCAACTTCAGTAAGATGACTAAGGTTAATTAATTTAAATATGTGAATTCAATAATTTGAAGCAACTTGATATGGATTTCTAAATGTGTACATGCAAGAAAATCGGTTTTATACCTAAATGTAGAATTCTGGAGTTTTCCAAATGCACTGCCGTTTTGGCTTTATGCCAACTTCTGTAAGATAAAAAAGGTTAATTAATTTTAATATGTGAGGCTTAAGATTTGAAGCCCTTTGACATAGATTGCCAAATGTGTATATGCCAGAAAATCGGTTTCATACCTAAATGTAGAATTGTGGATTTTTTCTAAATGCACTGTCGTTTTGGTTTTATACCAACTTCTGTAAGATGAACAAGGTGTAATATGACGAAGATTAATTAACTTAAATATTTGACGTTAATGATTAAAATTAACTCGATATGGATTTCTAAATGTGTACATGCAAGAAAATCGGTTTTATACCTAATTGTTAAAATCTGGAATTTTCCAAATGCACGGCCGTATTGGCTTTATGCCAACTTCGTAAGATGAAGAAGGTTAATTAATTTTAATATGTGAGGCTTAAGATTTGAAGCCCTTTGACATAGATTGCCAAATGTGTATATGCCAGAAAATCGTTTTTATACCTAAATGTAGAATTGTGGATTTTTTCTAAATGCACTGTCGTTTTGGTTTTATGCCAACTTCTGTAAGATGAAGAAAGTTAATTAACTTAAATATGTGAATTTAATAATTTGAAGCAACTTGATATGGATTTTTAAATGTGTACATGCAAGAAAATCCGTTTTATACCTAAATGTAAAATTCTGGAATTTTCCAAATGCACTGTCGCATTGGCTTTATGCCAACTTCTGTAAGAGGAAAAAGGTTAATTAACTTTAATATGTGAAGCTTATTATTTGAAGCCTTTCGACATACATAGATTGCCAAATGTGTATATGCAAGAAAATCGGTTTTATACCTAATTGTAAAATTGTGGAATTTTCCAAATGCGCTTCTGTTATTACTTTGTGCCAACTTCTGTAAGCTGACGAAGGTTAATTAACTTGAAAATGTGACGTTAATGATTTGAATCAACTCTATATGGATTTCTAAATGTGTACATGCGAGAAAATCGGACTTATACCTAAATGTAAACTTGTGGAATTTTTCCCAATGCATTGCCGTTTTGGCTTTATGCCAACTTCTGTAAGACGACGAAGGTTAATCAACTTAAATACGTGACGTTGGTGATTAAAATTAACTTGATATGGATTGCTAAATGTGTACTTGCAAGATAGTCGGTCTAATAACTAAATGTAAAATTATGGTATTTTTCCAAATGCACTGCCGTTAGGTTTTTATGTCAACTTGAGTAAGATGATTAGGGTTAATTTACTTTAATGTGTTAAGCTAATTATTTGAAGCCATTCGACATAGATTGCCAAGTTTGTATATGCAAGAAAATCGGTTTTATACCTAAATGAAAAATTGTGGATTTTTTCTAAATGCATTGCCGTTTTGGCTTTATGCCAACTTCTGTAAGACGACGAAGGTTAATCAACTTGAATATGTGACGTTAATGATTTTAGTCAACTCGGTATGGATTGCTAAATGTATAAATGCAGGAAAATCGGTTTTATACCTATGTATATGTAAAATTGTGGAATTTTTCCTTTATGCACTGCCGTTATGGCTTCGTGCCAACTTCAGTAAGATGAAGAAAGTTAATTAACTTAAATATGTGAATTTAATAATTTGAAGCAACTTGATATGGATTTTTAAATGTGTACATGCAAGAAAATCCGTTTTATACCTAAATGTAAAATTCGGGAATTTTTCCAAATGCACTGCCGTTATGGTCTTATGCTAACTTTGGTAAGATGAAAAAGGTTAATTATTCTTAATAAGACTTGAAGCAACTTGATATGGATTTCTAAATGTGTACTTTATGCAAGAATATCGGTTTTATACCTAAATTTTAAATTCTGGAATTTTTCCAAATGCACTGCCGTTTTGGCTTTATGCTAACTTCAGTAAGATGAAAAAGGTAAATTAACTTGAATATGTGAAGCTAATGATTTAAATCAACTCGATATGGATTTCAACATAAATGTGTACATGCAAGAAAATCGGTTTTATACCTAAATGTAAAATTCTGGAATTTTCCAAATGCAATGCCGTTTTGGCTTTATGCCAACTTCTGTAAGATGATAAAGGTTAATTAACCTGAATATGTGAAGCTTAATATTTGAAGCCTTTTGACATAGATTGCCAAATGTGTATATGCAAGAAAATCAGTTTTATACCTAAATGTAAAATTGTGGAATTTTTCCAAATGCACTGCCGTTTTGGCTTTATGCCAACTTCTGTAAGATGACGAAGGTTAATTAACTTTAAAATGTAAAGTTAATGATTTGAATCAACTCGATATAGATTGATAAATGTTTAAATGCAGTAAAATCAGTTTTATACCTAAATGTAGAATTGTGGAATTTTTCCAAATGCACTGCCGTTTTGGCTTTATGCCAACTTCTCTAAGATAATTTAATGATTTGAATCAACTCGATATGGATTGCAAAATGTGTACATGCAAGAAAGTCGTTCTAATAACTAAATGTAAAATTATGGTATTTTTCCAAACGCACTGCCGTTAGGGTCTTATGTCAACTTGAGTAAGATGATGAGGGTTAATTTACTTTAATATGTTAAGCTAATGATTTAAAGCCTTTCGACATAGATTGCCAAGTTTGTATATGCAAGAAAATCGGTTTTATACCTAAATGTAGAATTGTGGAATTTTTCCAAATGCACTGCCGTTTTGGCTTTATGCCAACTTCTGTAAGATGACGAAGGTTAATTAACTGAAATATGTAAAGCTAATGATATGAATCAAGTCGATATGGATTGATAAATGTTTAAATGCAGTAAAATCGGTTTTATACCTAAACGTAAATTTGTGGAATTTTTCCAAATGCACTGTCGTTTTGGCTTTATGCCAACTTCTGTAAGATGATTTAATGATTTTAATCAACCCGATATGGATTGCTAAATGTGTACATGCCAGAAAGTCGGTTTTATACCTAAATGTAAAATTATGGTATTTTTCCAAATGCACTTCCGTTAGGGTCTTATGTCAAATTGAGTAAGATGATGAGGGTTAATTTACTTTAATATGTTAAGCTAATGATTTGAAGCCTTTCGACATAGATTGCCAAAAGTGTACATGCAAGAAAATCGGTTTTATACCTAAATGTAAAATTGTGGAATTTTCCCAAATGCACTTCTGTTATAGGTTTATGCCAAATTCTGTAATATGACGAAGATTAATTAACTTGAATATGTGACGCTAATGATTTAAATCAACTCGATATGGATTGCTAAATGTGTACAAGCAAGAAAATCGGTTTTATACCTAAATGTAAGATTCTGGAATTTTCCAAATGCACTGCCGTTTTGGCTTTGTGCCAACTTCTATAAGATGAAAAAGGTAAATTAACTTGAATATGTGAAGCTTATTATATTAAGCCCTTCGACATAGATTGCCAAATGTGTATATGCAAGAACTTCGTTTTCATACCTAAACGTAAAATTGTGGAAGTTTTCCAAATGCAGTGCCGTTTTGGCTTTATGCCAACTTCTGTAAGATGACGAAGGTTAGTTAGCTTTAATATGTGAATTTAATGTTTTGAATCAACTCGATATGGATTGCTAAATGTGTACATGCAAGAAAGTCGGTTTTATACCTAAATGTAAATTAATGGGTTTTTTCCATATGCACTGCCGTTTTGGCTTAATGCCAACTTCTGTAAGATGAAGAAGGTAAATTAACTTTAATGTGTGAAGCTTATTATTTGAAGCTTTTCGACATAGATTGCCAAATGTGTATATGCAAGAAAATCGGTTTTATACCTAAATGTAAAATTGTGAAGTTTTCCAAATGCGCTTCTGTTGTGGCTTTATGACAACTTCTGTAAGATGACGAAGTTTAATCGACTTGAATATGTGACGTTAGTGATTTAAATTAACTCGATATGGATTTCTAAATGTGTACATGCATGAAAATCGGTTTTATACCTAAATGTAAAATTCTGGAATTTCCCAAATGCACTGCCGTTTTGGCTTTATGCCAACTTCTGTAAGATGACGAAGGTTAATTAACTTGAATATGTGACGCTAATGATTTAAGTCAACTCGATATGGATTGCTAAATGTGTACACGCAAGAAAATCGGTTTTATACCTAAATATAAAATTCTGGAATTTTCCAAATGCTGTGCCTTTTTGGCTTTGTGCCAACTTCTATTAAATTAAAAAGGTTAATTAACTTTAATATGTGAAGCTTATTATTTGAAGCCTTTCGACATAGATTGCCAAATCTGTATATGCAAGAAAATCGTTTTTATACCTAAATGTAAAATTGTGGAATTTTTCCAAATGCAATGCCGTTTTGGCTTTATGCCAACTTCTGTAAGATGACGAAAGTTAGTTAGCTTTAATCTGTGAATTTAATGTTTTGAATCAACTCGATATGGATTGCCAAATGTGTACATGCAAGAAAGTCGGTTTTATACCTAAATGTAAAATAATGGGTTTTTTCCATATGCACTGCCGTTTTGGCTTAATGCCAACTTCTGTAAGATGAAGAAGGTAAATTAACTTTAATGTGTGAAGCTTATTATTTGAAGCCTTTCGACATAGATCGCCAAATGTGTATATGCAAGAAAATCGGTTTTATACCTAAATGTAAAATTGTGAAGTTTTCCTAATGCCCTTCTGTTGTGGCTTTATGCCAACTTCTGAAAGATGACGAAGGTTAATTAACTTGAAAATGTGACATTAATGATTTGAATCAACTCGGTATGGATTTTTAATTGTGTACATGCGAGAAAATCGGTTTTATACCTAAGTGTAAAATTGTGGCATTTTTCCAAATGCACTGCCGTTTTGGCTTTATGCCAACTTCTGTAAGATGACGAAGGTTAATTAACTTGAATATGTGACGCTTATGATTTAAATCAACTCGATATGAATTGCTAAATGTGTACATGCAAGAAAATCGGTTTTATACCTAAATGTAAAATTCTGGAATTTTCCAAATGCACTGCCGTTTTGGCATTGTGCCAACTTCTATAAGATGAAAAAGGTTAATTAACTTTAGTATGTGAAGCTTATTATTTGAAGCTTTCGACATAGATTACCAAATCTGTATATGCAAGAAAATTGGTTTTATACCTAAATGTAAAATTGTGGAATTTTTCCAAATGCAATGCCGTTTTGGCTTTATGCCAACTTCTGTAATATGACGAAGATTAATTAACTTAAATATGTGACGTTAATGATTAAAATTAACTCGGTATGGATTTCTAAATGTGTACATGCAAGAAAATCTGTTTTATACCTAAATATAAAATTCTGGAATTTTCCAAATGCACTGCCGTTTTGGCTTTAAGCCAACTTCGTAAGATGAAGAAGGTAAATTAACTTTAATATGTGAAGCTTATTATTTGAAGCATTTCGACATAGATTTCCAAATCTGTATATGCAAGAAAGTCGGTTTTATACCTAAATGTAAAATTGTGGAGTTTTTCCAAATGCACTGCCGTTTTGGCTTAATGCCAACTTCTGTAATATGGCGAAGGTTAATTATCTTGAATATGTCGTTAATGATTTGAATCAACTCGATATAGAGTGCTAAATGTTTAAATGCAGGAAAATCGGTTTTATACCCAAATGTAAAATTGTGGAATTTTTTCTATATGCACTGCTGTTATGGCTTCATGCCAACTTTAGTAAGATGATGAGAGTTAATTAACTTAAATATGTGAATTTAATAATTTGAAGCAACTTGATATGGATTACTAAATGTGTACATGCAAGAAAATCGGTTTTATACCTAAATGTAAAATTCTGGAGTTTTCCAAATGCACTTCCGTTATGGCCTTACGTTAACTTTAGTAAGATGAAAAAGGTTAATTATTCTTAATAAGATTTGAAGCAACTTGATGCGGATTTCTAAATGTGTACTACATGCAAGAAAATCGGTTTTATACCTAAATTTTAAATTCTGGAATTTTTCCAAATGCACTGCCGTTTTGGCTTTATGCTAACTTCAGTAAGATAAAGAAGGTAAATTAACTTGAATATGTGAAGCTAATGATTTAAAGAAATTCAGTGTGAATTTCGATATGTGTTTATGAAAGAAAATTGGATTTATACTTAAATGTAAAATTCTGGAATTTTCCAAATGCTCTGCCGTTTTGGCTTTATGCCAACTTCTGTAAGATGGCGAAGGTAAATTAACTTGAATATGTGACGTTAATGATTTAAATCAACTCGATATGGATTTCTAAATGTGTACATGCAAGAAAATCGGTTTTATACCTAAATGTAAAATTCTGGAATTTTCCAAATGCACTGTCGTATTGGCTTTATGCCAACTTCTGTAAGATGAAAAAGGTTAATTAACTTTAATATGTGAAGCTTATTATTTGAAGCCTTTCGACATAGATTGCCAATTGTGTAAATTAGTTCCCGCAACGAGGGAATTTTTAAAAAAATATATATTTTATATCCGCGAACGCGCGGATGAAATGAGAACACGTGTGGTTCTAGTGGATTGCAAGATACAAATCAATTCTTTATTTCAGAAATACTAATATATATACATTTAGGTTTTATTTACTTAAAGTTAAAGCTGTAGTGTAAGCATCAGCTTGATTAGATCCAGAACAAAGAGTTAATTACAATTTTAGCTGCGATAGCAAATTCCAGCAGAACGTTAAGCGTTCTGTTTTCTTTACGATTGTTATTGTTATGCCTTCTTGTGAGGGCGAGCGATATTGTCTTGATAATAATGGATTTTTGGAGTCAGAACGGAAAAAGCATATAAGAATTCGATAAGTAATCAAAAACGTTAATTATATTTCTAATTTATGACACAATGTAATTGCAAAGTGCAAAGATTCAATTTTACTTACAGTTAGGGTAAGGTTTCTATGCGGAGGCTATCGTTAACTCCCCCCTTCCTAAAATGAATCGTCCCTGATTCACTATTATTTTGAGTTAATTTATATATTTGGTCCAAAAGAGCATTATAAGTGATTTCTTGAAATTGCTTATTTTCGATTGGTCTGGGAATTTCGAGAGATTGTTTTAAGTAAGTTATGGAAATGATTTCCAAAATTAAAATTATGTACCAGAAATTTGAATGGACTGTTATGTTCTTGTTCCGTTCTGTTAAAATATTTATATTATCTAATTTTAACAGTTTGTTGGTTGTTTCAAAATGTTCTAAAATTTCAAAATTGTTTATATGGTTATTTTTAAAATAATTCCACATTTTTACTTCAATGTTTTCATAAGATTGATTTTTTATTACAGTATAATTTTCAAATATTATTAAATATGTTGCATTTAATGTTTGATTATCTACAAAATTTTTTCCTGAAACTAATATCGCTTCTGATTTAATTTCTTCAATTTGTAGGTTTTTTTCTTTAATTTATTACATTTTCCTTGTTTTTTATTTAAAATTTCTGACAAACATGTGCTTTTTTTATTTAGTTTACAATATATTTTTGAAATTTCTGTTTTACAACTCTGAATATTGAAAAATTTATTATTACAGTATATTATGTTCTGGTCAATAATAAGCTTACCATCTAATTGAGCTATGGCTCTTACATCATAGTATTTACATGTTAGTTCTATTTTAGGGTATTTTATATAAATTATAATTGTCTCCCTTTTGGGCTATTTTGAATTAAGAAATGTCCATTAAATCTGTTATTGTCATTATACCGTGTTGGTAGTATGTTATGTTTTTTAGTTCATCAAAGTGTAAAATTGTTGGATTTAAAATTCCAATTTTACCAAAGGTTATTGTATTTATTAAATTTTGCAGTTCATGTATAACATATTGATTTCGTTTTCTTTTTATTTTCCTATTTATGGTATCACCTTTAATATTATTAACTGTGTCAGTTAATTCTGTTATTATTTTAAAAATTTCTGAATTTGTTGTATATTGTTTATTGTTATTTACTACTAGTTCGTCCAATTTGTTATTAATTTTTACAAAGTCGTCATGGTCTGGTGTACCAGCTATCCATTTCCAAAGTGTTCCTAATTCATTTATACCTCTTTTTGCCTAAAATTGGTTTGTTTTAATTGTTCCAATAAAGTTTTAATTATCAAAGTTTCTGATTCTGTTTCCTGTGTAATAATTCCTAAGCTGTCGTGATTTTGTTCATTATTACTGTAAAAATTTCTATTTTCATCCGCTATTATATTTTCAAAATATGATAAATTAGTAATGTGAAATAAGTCACCGTATTCCTCATAAATGGAAACATCTCCATTTTCGATAAGTACGTAGTCTTGTCTGGTGTAAACTATAACATCAGCGGTTGCTGAGCTGATTAGTGCAGTCAAAATTAAAATGACCATGATTGGAAACCTATAATAATTATGATTTTATATTATCTTTATGAATAATTCTATTTCTATTATTAATTATTATTTTATTCTCTAAATTTTCCTTAACTTGTTGTTTTTATATCTAATAACTCTATTTCTATTATTAATTATTATTTTATTCTCTAAATTTTCCTTAACTTGTTGTTTTTTATATCTAGGTTCTAATTTATTCCTTTCTCCTATTATTTTCTCGTAAATGATTTGGCCGGGATGATATTGCTTATCTGATCTACGTTTATTATGAAACGTTAGTATTTTTCCTGTGCTTGCTTTAAAGTTGTTGGCAAATTCTCATGTTTTATTTTATTATAAAGTACTTCATTTGGTTTAAAATTTGTTACTGAATGTATTGTTGTATTGTATTTTTGCGCTGCTCTAAGTATTGTTTCTAAATTACTGACAATATTGTATTCTTCTTTTATACATCTGGCTATTTCAATTATTGTTGAATGGACTCTTTCAACTTGTCCATTAGTTATGCTGTGCCGTGGATCACAAAAATAAATTTCAATATTTAACATTTGCATTAAGGATTTAAATGTTGGTGTGGTAAAGCTTGGTTCATTGTCTAAAGTAACTTGTTTTACATCTGTGAAGCTTTGAAGTAATTCTAAAACCTTTTCTTCGATATTTGATTTATCTTCTATATGTTTTAATATTAAAAATTTTGAATAAGCGTCTACACATGTGATAAATTTTAGTTTTTGTGCGTAGAAAATATCTAAATGAAGTTGTTCCCCTTCTTTTTCCGGGATTGGGGCTTTGCCTATTGGTATTTTCTTGGGATGGCGATCATATTTATTTTTATTGCATATCATACAATTTCGAACATATTCTTTCATTCTTTTCCTCTTTTCTGGCCAGTAATATAATTTTTCTATTTGTTTAACATTTTCGTTATAGCTTCGATGAGCTCTGTTATGGGTTTGTTCGATTAATCCGGACTGATCTTCTCTATTAATAATATCCATTGGAAAAAGTTTTGTAAATACAAATTTGTTCTGAAAAGTTTGTTTGAGAGGTTCTTGGACTTCTTGCAAATCTTCAACTGTGCAGTGAATCCCTGTTACTAACTTTGGCTGAATATATTCTTTCAAAACTGTTAATAAGTTTTCTACTGTATCAAATTCTATTAAATGCCTTTTATTTCCAAAGGTTTCAATTAACTCATGGACCGTAAATCTGTTCTTACACAATATTATTTGTTGTTTAAATTGATTAATGGGTTTTTGTGTTTCTTGTATTTGAACGCTTTCACTACTCTGTGCTGAATGTTGAGATTCTTGACTTTGGGAATCATCGGAAATGTTATATAATTCAAGACGCGACAATGCGTCAGCTACAATATTGGATTTACCGGGTTGGTATACAAATTTTGGAGAAAATTCTTCTATAATTGCGTGCCATCTTTTCATTTTTGGATTAGGATTGCGAGGCGATAAAGCAAATGTTAATGGTTGGTGATCAGTATGTATTTCCAAATTGGTTACTCCATAGAGGTAATTTCGTAGATCTTTTAATGCCCAAACAATAGCATAAAGCTCTTTTTCATTAGTTGCATAATTTTTTTCTGTTTTATTAAAAGTTTTTGAAATGAAGGTAATTGGTTTACCCCCTTGCGATAGTACCGCACCCATTGCAACGTTAGATGCATCGGTAGTTAATACAAATGTTTTTGAGTAGTCAGGCTGTATCAATTCCATTTCTGAAGTCAATAGTTTTTTTAATTTATTTAATGCAGATATTCCTTCCTTATCTAGAGTTATTTCCAACTTTTTTGATTTATTTTTAGAAATCCTACCATTTTCTCCTGATAGGTATTTTGTCAAAGGTTTGGCTATTGCAGCATAGTCTTTAACAAACTTACGATAATATCCTGCAAGTCCCAAGAATCCTCTTAATGCTCGTAAACTTGTTGGTGTTGGATAGTTTAAAATTAATTTTATTTTGTTTGGGTCTGTTTTGATAACATTTTGAGCTATTATATATCCCAAAAACTCTATTTCTTCCGCGAAAAATTTTGATTTTTCTAATGAAATTTTCATATTAGCATTTTTTAATATTTTTGTAATTGTTTCTAAATCTTTTAAGTGTTGAGTTACGTTTTTCGAAAAAATAATTAAATCATCCATATAAACGTGACAGATTTTTCCTATATGTTCTCGCAATATATCGTCCATTGCTCTCTGAAAAATTCTAGGGGCATTTTTTAAGTCATATTTTTTAAATTCATATTTACCATTATTAACGGAAAAGGCTGTTTTCTCAATATCATTTTCTGTCATTAAAATTTGATGAAAACCTGATTCTAGATCAATTGTTGAAAAATATTTTGCTTTGCCTAGATTAGACAGTATTACGTTTGTATCCGGAATAGGATAACGATCAGAAATTGTATGCTTGTTAATTTTTTTGTAATCGATCACCATTCTAAGTTTTGGTGTTCCATTATCATTTGTACCCTTTTTTGGTACCACCCAAATTGGTGAGTTATATGGACTTTTACTTGGTCTTATTATATTATCGTTTATCATTCTATTTATTTCTTCATTAACAAATGAGTTTACAGATAAGGGATATGGATATTGTCTGCTCCATATCAGGTCCTCATTTTTCATTCTTATTTCCGCTTTTACATTTGTCATGAAGGGAAAGCTTGTATTGATGTTTGAATGCATTTGAGCAATTTTTCCTTTTATTTTTTGTTTTTTTTAGTTAATTTTTCATCCTGATTTTTAGTATTTAACATTTCGGAATTCTTTTCCGAATAATAATCATTATCGGTATTAATTTCTGAGCCTCTTTCATGCAGTATCGAATAGTTATCATTTATGTTGCCGGCAAATTCATCGGCTGGCTTTGTAGAACATTTTCGTTCCACAATATTTTCTTTATAATTACTATTTTCATTTTGCTGGTATAAATCTTCAGCTGGCGTTTCAGGATCTTTTTGTCCCAAAATAAATTTTTTTAGTATAATATTGCCGGTAAAATCTTCGGCTGGCGGTGTAGAACTTTTTTGTTCCATAATATATTTTTTATTTAAATTGCCGGTATTATCATCGGCTGGCGTTGTAGAGTTTTCCTGCTCCACAGTATTTATTTTTTTATATTTGCCGGTATTTCCGTCGGCTGGTTTTTTGGAAACTTCTTGTTCCTTAGTTCTATTTTCAAAATAAATATTCATACTTTTATTTTCATTTTCCAAATTATTTTTTATCCTATAATTAATTTTCCCATTGGACACATCGATTAGTGCCTCAATATTTTTAAGGAAATTGTATCCCAAAAGGAGATCCGATTCTAATCCCTCTATTTCATAGAAAATTTCTTCGACTCCAAAAAAGGTAATTAAGTGGTAAAATTTGATTATGGAATAGCCATTAACGGTTTTTATGCGCTTATATATGGCTAATTCATTTTTATTATTATAAAACCCAGGCTTAATGTAGCATGATGTTGCTCCCGTATCAACTAGAGCTTTTAAGTTTTTATTTAATTTTGAGTCGTGTAATTTGAGATAGGCGAGTTCGTCCCCTCTTCGCCTAAAAAATGGCTCTCGTTCATATTATTAATTCTCTGGCTCTTTTCTTGCGGGCGAAAGCTGTTATTACTTTCTCTATGCCGATTTACCCCATGTGCTTCCTGATTTTGCCCCCTATTGGCCTGGAAGTTTGCATTTGTTTGCATAGGTTTTACATTTTGATTAAAATTGTTATTTCATTGTTGTTGGTAAAAATTGTTAGTGCTTTGTTGCCCCCTCGTATTAAGATCTCTATTGTAAATTCTGGATACAGATGGATCTATATCCGTAGGAGTTGGTTTTGGAAAATTATAATTTATATTATTATTGAGAGCGTTGTTCCTTTGAGGAAACCTTAAGTTATTGTTTGTGTATGTTGACTTCACCCTATTTCTATCATACGTGAAGTTTTGAGCTAACCGGACTCTTTGATTGTTAGATTCTAGTTCCTGAGCTTTTGCTAAAGCATCAGGTAAATCTTGTGGATTTAAAGAAAATATTATGTCTCTTAGTGGGGTATTTAATCCTGTTATAAAAATTCGTAGGGCGTGTTCCCTATTCTTTTTGTTTAGTTCTTTGGTTAAGTCTGCGTTATTTCCAGGTGTCATGATAGTTTTGTTTATTAATAGTGTCAATTTTTTGTTGACGAGGTTGTAATATTCTACAACCGACATTGCACCCTGCCTTAAGATGCTTAATTCTTGTTCAATTATGTGTATAGGACGTTTGTCCGCATATGCAAAGTCTAAGCGAGATAGAATTGCATCGAAATTCAGAACTGTTCCGTGGTTTGTTAATGCATCATTTGCATCATGTGTTATTTTATTTCTGAGTATGGTGAGTGCAGCGAAGTATTTTCTACTGCCCCTTTCGTATAGGCTCATAGCGTTAAGCGCTGCCCCTCTCCAACTAACATATGAATTCATTCTACCAGTAAATTCTGGTACGGATTTAATTATGTCTAATGGCTCCTGGCAGGTTATATCGGGTGATTTTTTTGAGGTTAGGATTTTCATGCATTAGTATTTGACAGATCACGTGGGATTTCAGACATGGTGTCAAAGAGAAAGATGCTCAGTATGCTTTGACATTTCATCATGAATAGACTTACTAACGAGCAACGCTTGCAAATCATTGAATTTTATTACCAAAATCAGTGTTCGGTTCGAAATGTGTTTCGCGCTTTACGTCCGATTTATGGTCTACATAATCGACCAAGTGAGCAAACAATTAATGCGATTGTGACCAAGTTTCGCACTCAGTTTACTTTATTGGACATTAAACCAACCACACGAATGCGTACAGTGCGTACAGAAGAGAATATTGCGTCTGTTTCTGAGAGTGTGGCTGAAGACCGTGAAATGTCGATTCGTCGCCGTTCGCAGCAATTGGGTTTGTGTTATTCGACCACATGGAAGATTTTACGCAAAGATCTTGGTGTAAAACCGTATAAAATACAGCTCGTGCAAGAACTGAAGCCGAACGATCTGCCACAACGTCGAATTTTCAGTGAATGGGCCCTAGAAAAGTTGGCAGAAAATCCGCTTTTTTATCGACAAATTTTGTTCAGCGATGAGGCTCATTTCTGGTTGAATGGCTACGTAAATAAGCAAAATTGCCGCATTTGGGGTGAAGAGCAACCAGAAGCCGTTCAAGAACTGCCCATGCATCCCGAAAAATGCACTGTTTGGTGTGGTTTGTACGCTGGTGGAATCATTGGACCGTATTTTTTCAAAGATGCTGTTGGACGCAACGTTACGGTGAATGGCGATCGCTATCGTTCGATGCTAACAAACTTTTTGTTGCCAAAAATGGAAGAACTGAACTTGGTTGACATGTGGTTTCAACAAGATGGCGCTACATGCCACACAGCTCGCGATTCTATGGCCATTTTGAGGGAAAACTTCGGAGAACAATTCATCTCAAGAAATGGACCCGTAAGTTGGCCACCAAGATCATGCGATTTAACGCCTTTAGACTATTTTTTGTGGGGCTACGTCAAGTCTAAAGTCTACAGAAATAAGCCAGCAACTATTCCAGCTTTGGAAGACAACATTTCCGAAGAAATTCGGGCTATTCCGGCCGAAATGCTCGAAAAAGTTGCCCAAAATTGGACTTTCCGAATGGACCACCTAAGACGCAGCCGCGGTCAACATTTAAATGAAATTATCTTCAAAAAGTAAATGTCATGAACCAATCTAACGTTTCAAATAAAGAACCGATGAGATTTTGCAAATTTTATGCGTTTTTTTTTTAAAAAAAGTTATCAAGCTCTTAAAAAATCACCCGATATTACCGTCAATCGTCTGTGTTAAAAAATCGGTTGCATTAGTGGTATTGACTAATATTTGTGAGCGTAATTGCTCTACTTCTTCACGTAATGCTATATTGCTGTCAGCAATAAGGCGCGTTATTAGGTCTACTGTCAAAGCGTCCCCGTTAGCCATTGTGTCTGATTTTAAGTTTCTAATTTTTTTTTGGTTAGTTATTTTTATTTTATCCCTTCTAGGAAGAGATGCTTTTTTATTCTGGAGGGTCTGGAGTTCAGAGTCGCAGAATTAAGCTTTTATTATAAACCGGAGGGTCCCCCTTGCGGTTGTGAATCGCGGTTTCAATATGTTTTTGTTATATGGCTGGTCGAACCTTTAATTATTGTTTTTATTAAAACAAATTTTTGGTTGAATTAATTTTTTATAATTCTCTGGAGGGTCCCTTGGGTGGTGAATCGCAAAGAATTTTTAATTGTTATAAGCTGGATGAATCGCAGCTTTTAATTATGTAATTAATTGGTTGTACAAACCATTAGTTATAGTCTTTAGTTTTTTTTTTATTTTTTTAGTTTAGGACATTTCCTAGTATCGTGTTCGCCCTTACAAAAATTACAGTACAACAGTTTTTTATATTTAATACTTGGGCTATTGCCCATTGCTTAATATATAGTATATTCTAGTTTTAAACTTACAAATATATTCCCTTGTTAGCTCTCTCGTTAAATGATGCTGGTGTTGACGTTGCTTCCTTTATGGTTGCTGCTGCTGCTGTTGACACGTCCGCTGATGTTTTTACTGCTGCTGTTAACAATTTTTTTGGTTACATTTCTTACAAGTTGTTGATGATGCAATTGTTGCCGCTGTTCTTATTGATTTTATAAAATATTTGTACTTTTCTCATTTGAGTCACTGTTACTTTTCTAATAAATTATTTAAAAAAATTGTTTTTTTTTTTTTAATTTCTTGTTTTTATTATCCCTTGATTGTCACTCTGTTGCTTGTTCTCACTCACTTTATTACAGTCTTTTATATTTTAGTCATTTTCCTTCTAAATCTTTGGTAGGCACAAATAGCTTTTCAAAAATTTGTGTAATTATGTTTTTTCTTGTTTTTTACTTTAGTGATCACTAATATTTTACTTTTCTTCACTTTAGTAGGTACTTTTGTCTTCGTGTTAAATTTATTAAGCACTTTTTTGAATTCGTGCTAAACTAATTCTTTAAAGGACAATTTTGTATATAATTTTTATTTCACTTTTAACTTTTCTTCACTTTTTGTTGGTACTTTTTATGTCGTGCTAAACTATTTCTTTACAGGACAATTTTTATATAATTTTTACTTCACTTTTTACTTTTCTTCACTTTTTGTAGGCACTTTTGACTTCGTGCCCCAGGTTGGGCGCCAATTAATTCCCGCAACGAGGGAATTTTTAAAAAAATATATATTTTATATCCGCGAACGCGCGGATGAAAGGAGAACACGTGTGATTCTAGTGGATTGCAAGATACAAATCAATTCTTTATTTCAGAAATACTAATATATATACATTTTGGTTTTATTTACTTAAAGTTAAAGCTGAAGTGTAAGCATCAGTTTGATTGGATCCAGAACAAAGAGTTAATTACAATTTTAGCTGCGACAGCAAATTCCAGCAGAACGTTAAGCGTTCTGTTTTCTTTACGATTGTTATTGTTATGCCTTCTTGTGAGGGCGAGCGATATTGTTTTGATAATAATGGATTTTTGGAGTCAGAACGGAAAAAGCATATCGAATTCCTAAGTAATCAAAAACGTTAATTATATTTCTAATTTATGACACAATGTAATTGCAAAGTGCAAAGATTCAATTTTATTTACAGTTAGGGTAAGGTTTCTATGCGGAGGCTATCGTTAACTTGTATATGCAATAAAACAGGTTTTATACCTAAATGTAAAATTGTGGAAAATGCGCTTCTGTTATTACTTTATGCCAACTTCTGTAAGATGAGGAAGGTTAATTAACTTGAAAATGTGACGTTAATGATTTGAATCAACTCGATATGGATTTCTAAATGTGTACATGCGAGAAAATCGGATTTATACCTAAATGTAAAATCGTGGAATTTTTCGAAATGCACTGCCGTTTTGGCTTTATGCCAACTTCTGTAAGATTAAGAAAGTCGGTTTTATACTTAAATGTAAAATAATGGGTTTTTTTCCATATGCACTGCCGTTTTGGCTTTATGCCAACTTCTGTAAAACGACGAAGGTTAATCAACTTGCATAAGTGACGTTAATGATTTAAGTCAACTCGATATGGATGGCTTAATGTGTACATGCGAGAAAATCGGATTTATAACTAAATGTAAAATCGTGGAATTTTTCGAAATACACTGCCGTTATGGCTTTATGCCAACTTTAGTAAGATGAAGAAAGTTCTTCTTCTTAATTGGCGTAGAAACCGCTTAAGCGATTATAGCCGAGTTAACAACAGCGCGCCAGTCGTTTCTTCTTTTCGCTACGTGGCGCCAATTGGATATTCCAAGCGAAGCCAGGTCCTTCTCCACTTGGTTCTTCCAACGGAGTGGAGGTCTTCCTCT
>NW_024394351.1:0-7765 GCF_016617805.1 Bactrocera tryoni
ATTTAAAGCAAATCAATAACGATTGCAAAATTAGTATATGCAAGAAAATCTACTTTATACCTGAATATAAGATTGTCGAATTCTTCCAAATGCACTGCCGTCATGGCTTTATGTCAACTTCAGCAAAATGAAGAAGGCAATTTATCCTAAATATTTAATGTTAATTATTTGAAGCAACTCAATATTGACTCCTAAATGTGTATGTACAAGAAAATCGATTTTATACCTGAATATAAGATTGTCGAATTCTTCCAAGAAGGTAAATTATCTTAAATATTTAATGTTAATTATTTGAAGCAACTCAATATTGACTCCTAAATGTGTATATACAAGAAAATCGACTTTATACCTGAATATAAGATTGTCGAATTCTTCCAAACGCACTGCCGTTATGGCTTTATGTCAACTTCTGTAAAATGAAGAAGGTTAATTAACTTAATTTGGTCAAATTATCGAATTAAAGCAACTCAATATCGATTGCTTATCGTGTATATACAAGAAATTCGACTTTATACCTGAATATAAGACTCTCGTATTCTTCCAAATGCAATTACCTTTATGGCTTTATGTCAACTACAGCAATTTGAAGAAGATTAATTATCTTAAACTCTTGAAATTAATATTTTAAAGCAACTCAATATCGACTGCTAAATGGGTATATACAAGAAAATCTACTTTATACCTGAATATAAGATTGTTGAATTCTTCCAAATGCACTGCCGTTATGGCTTTTTGTCAACTTCGGTAAGATGAAGAAGGCTAATTAACTTAAATAAGTTACATCAATGATTTAAAGCAAATCAATATCGATTTCTTAATATGTATAAACAAAAAAATCGACTTTATACCTGAATATAAGATTGTCGAATTCTTCTAAATGCACTGCCGTTAAGGTTTTATGTCAACTTCTGTAAAATGAAGAAGGTTAATTAACTTTAGTTGGTCAAATTAGTGACATAAAGACACTCAATATCGACTACTAAATGTGTATGTACAAGAAAATTGACTTAATACCTGAATATAAGATTGTCGGATTCTTCCAAACGCACTGCCGTTATGGCTTTATGTCAACTTCTGTAAAATGAAGAAGGTTAATTAACTTAAGTTGGTCAAATTATTGACTTAAAGCAACTCAATATCGATTGCTAAACGTGTATATACAAGAAAATCGACTTTATACCTGAATATAAGACTCTCGTATTCTTCCAAATGCAATTGCCTTTATGGCTTTATGTCAACTTCAGCAAGATGAAGAAGATTAATTATCTTAAACACTTGAAACTAATATTTTAAAGCAACTCAATATCGACTGCTAAATGGGTATATACAAGAAAATCTACTTTATACCTGAATATAAGATTGTCGAAATCTTCCAAGTGCACTGCTGTTATGGCTTTATGTCAACTACAGTAAGATGAAGAAGGTTAGCTAACTTCAATATGTTAAATTAGGGATTTAAAGCAAATCAATTTCGACTACTAAATGTATATATACAAGAAAATCGACTTAATACCTGAATAAAAGATTGTCGAGTTCTTCCAAATGCACTGCCGTTATGGCTTTATGTCAACTTCAGCAAGATGAAGATGGTTAATTATCTTAAATATTTGATGTTAATTCATTGAACCAAATCAATTTCGACTACTAAATGTGTATATACAAGAAAATCGACTTGATACCTGAATAAAAGATTGTCGAATTCTTCCAAATGCACTGCCGTTATGGCTTTATGTCAACTTCAGCGATATGAAGAAGATAAATTAACTTAAATATTTGATGTTAATTATTTGAAGCAACTCAATATTGACTCCTAAATTTAAAGCAAATCAATATCGATTGCTAAATATGTATATACAAGAAAATCGACTTTATACCTGAATATAAAATTGTCGAATTCTTCCCAATGCACTGCCGTTATGGCGTTATGCCAACTTTAGTAAGATGAAGAAGGCCAGTTATCTTAAGTATTTGATGCTAATTATTTGAAGCAACTCAATATAGACTGCTAAATGTGTAAGTACAAGAAAATCGACTTTATACCTGAATATAAGATTGTCAAATTCTTCCAAATTCAATTGCCGTTACGGCTTTTTGTCAACTTCAGCAAGATGAAGAAGGTTAGTTGTCTTAAATATTTGATTTTAATGATTTGGAGCAACTCAATATCGACTGCTAAATGTGTATATATAAGAAAATCGACTTTATATCTGAATATAAGTTTGTCGAGTCTTCGATATGCACTGCCGTTATGGCTTTATGTCAACTTCAGCAAAATGAAGAAGGTAAATTATCTTAAATATTTAATGCTAATTATTTGAAGCAACTCAATATCGACTGCTAAATGTGTATGTACAAGAAAATCGACTTAATACCTGAATATAAGATTGTCGAATTCTTCCAAACGCACTGCCGTTATGGCTTTATGTCAACTTCAGCAAGATGAAGAAAGCTAATTATCTTAAGTATTCGATGTTAATGATTTGAAGCAACTCAATATTGACTGCTAAATGTGCATATACCAGAAAACCGACTTTATACCTGAATATAAAATTGTCGTATTCTTCCAAATGCAATTGCCGTTATGGCTTTATGTCAACTTCAGCAAGATGAAGAAGGTTAATTATCTTAAACACTTGAAACTAATTATTTGAAGCAACTCAATATTGACTCCTAAATGTGTATATACAAGAAAATCGACTTTATACCTGAATATAAGACTGTCGTATTCTTTCAAATGCATTTGCCTTTATGGCTTTATGTCAACTTCAGCAAGATGAAGAAGGTAAATTATCTTAAACACTTGAAATTAATAATTTGAAGCAACTCAATATCGACTGACAAATCGACTTTATACCTGAATATAAGATTGTCGAATTCTTCCAAATGCTCTGCCGTTATGGCTTTATGTCAACTTCAGCGATATGAAGAAGGTAAATTAACTTAAATATTTGATGTTAATTATTTGAAGCAACTCAATATTGACTCCTAAATTTAAAGCAAATCAATATCGATTGCTAAATATGTATATACAAGAAAATCGACTTTATACCTGAATATAAAATTGTCGAATTCTTCCCAATGCACTGCCGTTATGGCGTTATGCCAACTTTAGTAAGATGAAGAAGGCCAGTTATCTTAAGTATTTGATGCCAATTATTTGAAGCAACTCAATATAGACTGCTAAATGTGTAAGTACAAGAAAATCGACTTTATACCTGAATATAAGATTGTCAAATTCTTCCAAATTCAATTGCCGTTACGGCTTTTTGTCAACTTCAGCAAGATGAAGAAGATTAATTGTCTTAAATATTTGATTTTAATGATTTGGAGCAACTCAATATCGACTGCTAAATGTGTATATATAAGAAAATCGACTTTATATCTGAATATAAGTTTGTCGAATCTTCGATATGCACTGCCGTTATGGCTTTATGTCAACTTTAGCAAAATGAAGAAGGTAAATTATCTTAAATATTTAATGCTAATTATTTGAAGCAACTCAATATCGACTGCTAAATGTGTATGTACAAGAAAATCGACTTAATACCTGAATATAAGATTGTCGAATTCTTCCAAACGCACTGCCGTTATGGCTTTATGTCAACTTCTTTAAAATGAAGAAGGTTAATTAACTTAAATAAGTTACATTAATGATTTAAAGCAAATCAATAACGATTGCAAAATTAGTATATGCAAGAAAATCTACTTTATACCTGAATATAAGATTGTCGAATTCTTCCAAATGCACTGCCGTCGTGGCTTTATATCAACTTCAGCAAAATGAAGAAGGTAAATTATCTTAAATATTTAATGTTAATTATTTGAAGCAACTTAATATTGACTCCTAAATGTGTATATACAAGAAAATCGACTTTATACCTGAATATAAGATTGTCGAATTCTTCCAAGAAGGTAAATTATCTTAAATATTTAATGTTAATTATTTGAAGCAACTCAATATTGACTCCTAAATGTGTATATACAAGAAAATCGACTTTATACCCGAATATAAGATTGTCGAATTCTTCCAAACGCACTGCCGTTATGGCTTTATGTCAACTTCAGTAAGATGAAGAAGTTTAATTAACTTCAATATGTTAAATTAGGGATTTAAAGCAAATCAATTTCGAATACTTAATGTGTATATACAAGAAAATCGACTTTATACCAGAATATAGGATTGTCGAATTCTTCCAAATGCACTGCCGTTATGGCTTTATGTCAACTTCAGCGATATGAAGAAGGTAAATTAACTTAAATATTTGATGTTAATTATTTGAAGCAACTCAATATTGACTCCTAAATTTAAAGCAACTCAATATAGACTGCTAAATGTGTAAGTACAAGAAAATCGACTTTATACCTGAATATAAGATTGTCAAATTCTTCCAAATTCAATTGCCGTTACGGCTTTATGTCAACTTCAGCAAGATGAAAGAGGCTAATTAACTTAAATAAGTTACATTAATGATTTAAAGCAAATCAACATCGATTGCTTAATATGTATATACAAGAAAATCGACTTTATACCTGAATATAAGATTGTCGAATTCTTCCAAATGCACTGCCGTTATGGCTTTATGTCAACTTCAGCAAGATGACGAAGGCACGTTACTTAAATATTTGATGTTAATGATTTAAAGCAACTCAATATCGACTGTTAATATGTATATACAAGAAAATCTACTTATACCTGAATATAAGATTGTCGAATTCTTCCAAATGCACTGCCGTCGTGGCTTTATGTCAACTTCAGCAAAATGAAGAAGGTAAATTATCTTAAATATTAAATGTTAATTATTTGAAGCAACTCAATATTGACTCCTAAATGTGTATATACAAGAAAATCGACTTTATACCTGAATATAAGATTGTCGAATTCTTCCAAGAAGGTAAATTATCTTAAATATTTATTGTTAATTATTTGAAGCAACTCAATATTGACTCCTAAATGTGTATATACAAGAAAATCGACTTTATACCCGAATATAAGATTGTCGAATTCTTCCAAACGCACTGCCGTTATGGCTTTATGTCAACTTCAGTAAGATGAAGAAGTTTAATTAACTTCAATATGTTAAATTAGGGATTTAAAGCAAATCAATTTCGAATACTTAATGTGTATATACAAAAAAATCGACTTAATACCTGAATATAAGTTTGTCGAGTTCTTCCAAATGCACTGCCGTTATGGCTTTATGTCAACTTCAGCACGATGAAGATGGTTAATTATCTTAAATATTTGATGTTAATTCATTGAACCAATTCAATATTGACTGCTAAATGTGTATATACAAGAAAATTGACATTATACCTGAATATAAGTTTGTCTAATTCTTCCAAATGCACTGCCGTTATGGCTTTTTGTCAACTTCGGTAAGATGAAGAAGGCTAATTAACTTAAATAAGTTACATCAATGATTTAGAGCAAATCAATATCGATTTCTTAATATGTATAAACAAAAAAATCGACTTTATACCTGAATATAAGATTGTCGAATTCTTCTAAATGCACTGCCGTTAAGGTTTTATGTCAACTTCTGTAAAATGAAGAAGGTTAATTAACTTAAGTTGGTCAAATTAGTGACTTAAAGACACTCAATATCGACTGCTAAATGTGTAAGTACAAGAAAATCGACTTTATACCTGATTATAAAATTGTCGAATTCTTCCAAATGCACTGCCGTTATGGCTTTATGTCAACTTCGGCAAGATGAAGAAGGTTAATTGTCTTAAATATGTGATGTTAAACGTTTGAAGCAACTCAATATCGACTGCTAAATGTGTACGTACAAGAAAATCGACTTTATAATTGAATATAAGTTTGTCTAATTCTTCCAAATGCACTGCCGTTATGGCTTTTTGTCAACTTCGGTAAGATGAAGAAGGCTTATTAACTTAAATAAGTTACATCAATGATTTAAAGCAAATCAATATCGATTTCTTAATATGTATATACAAGAAAATCGACTTTATACCTGAATATAAGATTGTCGAATTCTTCCAAGAAGGTAAATTATCTTAAATATTTAATGTTAATTATTTGAAGCAACTCAATATTGACTGCTAAATGTGTATATACAAGAAAATCGACTTTATACCTGAATATAAGTTTGTCGAATCTTCGATATGCACTGCATTTATGGCTTTATGTCAACTTCTGTAAAATGAAGAAGGTTAATTAACCTAACTTGGTCAATTTAGTAACTTAAAGACACTCACTATCGACTGCTAAATATGTATGTACAAGAAAATCGACTTTATACCTGAATTTAAATTGTCGAATTCTTCCAAATGCACTGCCGTTATGGCTTTATGTCAACCTCAGCAAGATGAAGAAGGCTAATTAACTTAAATCTTTGATGTTAATGATTTGAAGCAACTCAATATCGACTGCTAAATGTGTATATACCAGAAAATCGCCTTTATACCTGAATATAAGATTGTCAAATTCCTCCAAATGCACTGCCGTCATGGCTTTATGTCAACTTCAGCAAGATGAAGAAGGCTAATTAACCTAAATATTTGATGTTAATGATTTGAAGCAACTCAATATCGACTGCTAAATGTGTACGTACAAGAAAATCGACTTTATACCTGAATATAAGATTGTCGAATCCTTCCAAATGCACTGCCGTTATGGTTTTATGTCAACTTCTGTAAAACGAAGAAGGTTAATTAACTTAAGTTGGTCAAATTAGTGACTTAAAAACACTCAATATCGACTGCTAAATGTGTTAGTACAAGAAAATCGACTTTATACCTGAATATAAGTTTGTCGAATCTTCGATATGCACTGCCGTTATGGCTTTATGTCAACTTCTGTAAAATGAAGAAGGTTAATTAACCTAACTTGGTCAATTTAGTAACTTAAAGACACTCACTATCGACTGCTAAATATGTATGTACAAGAAAATCGACTTTATACCTGAATTCAAATTGTCGAATTCTTCCAAATGCACCGCCGTTATGGCTTTATGTCAACTTCGGCAAGATGAAGAAGGTTAATTATCTTAAATATATTTTATGTTAATGATTTGAAGCAACTCAATATCGACTGCTAAATGTGTACGTACAAGAAAATCGACTTTATACCTGAATATAAGATTGTCGAATCTTCGATATGCACTGCCGTTATGGTTTTATGTCAACTTCTGTAAAATGAAGAAGGTTAATTAACTTAAGTTGGTCAAATTAGTGACTTAAAGACACTCAATATCGACTGCTAAATGTGTAAGTACAAGAAAATCGCCTTTATACCTGAATATAAAAATGTCGAATTCTTCCAAATGCACTGCCGTTATGGCTTTATGTCAATTTCGGCAAGATGAAGAAGGTTAATTGTCTTAAATATGTGATGTTAAAGGTTTGAAGCAACTCAATATCGACTGCTAAATGTGTACGTACAAGAAAATCGACTTTATAACTGAATATAAGTTTGTCGAATCTTCGAAATGCACTGCCGTTATGGCTTTATGTAAACTTCTGTAAAATGAAGAAGGTTAATTAACTTAAGTTGGTCAAATTAGTGACTTAAAGACACTCAATTTCGACTCCTAAATGTGTATATACAAGAAAATCGACTTTATACCCGAATATAAGATTGTCGAATTCTACCAAACGTACTGCCGTTATGGCTTTATGTCAACTTCAGTAAGATGAAGAAGTTTAATTAACTTCAATATGTTAAATTAGGGATTTAAAGCAAATCAATTTCGACTACTAAATGTGTATATACAAGAAAATCGACTTAATACCTGAATAT
>NW_024394352.1:0-4003 GCF_016617805.1 Bactrocera tryoni
TTAGAAATCCATATCAAGTTGCTTCAAATTAATAAATTCACATATTTAAGTTAATTAATTTTCTTCATCTTACTGAAGTTGGAATAAAGCCATAACGGCAGTGCATTTGGAAAAATTCCACAATTTTACATTAAGGTATAAAACCGATTTTCGTGCATGTACACATTTAGAAATCCATATCAAGTTGCATCAAATCATTAGATTCACATATTAAACTTAATTAACCCTCACCATCTTACTCAAGTTGACATAAGACCTTAACGGCAGTGCATTTGGAAAAATTCCAGAATTTTACATTTAGGTATAAAACCGATTTTCTTGCATGTACACATTTAAAAATCCATATCAAGTTGCTTTAAATTAATAAATTTACATATTAGAGTAAGTCAATTTTCTTCATCTTACCGAAGTTGGAATAAAGCCATAACGGCAGTGCATTTGGAGAAATTCCACAATTTTACATTAAGGTATAAAACCGACTTTCTTGGATGTACACATTTAGAAATCCATATCAAGTTGCTTCATATCATTAGCTTAACATATTAAAGTTAACTAACCCCCACCATCTTACTCAAGTTGACATAAGACCATAACGGCAGTGCATTTGGAAAAAAATCCATATTTTACATTTAGGTATAAAACCGATTTTCTTGCATGTACGCATTCGGAAATCCATATTAAGTTACCTCAAATCATTAGGTTAACATATTAAAGTTAATTAACCCTCACCATCTTACTCAAGTTGACATAAGACCATAACGGCAGTGCATTTGGAAAAATTCCACAATTTTAAATTTAGGTATAAAACCGACTTTCTTGCATGTACACATTTAGAAATCCACATAAAGTTGCTTCAAATTATTAAATTCAATAATTAGAGTTGATTAATCTTCTTCATCTTACTGAAGTTGGCATAAAACCATAACCGCAGTGCATTTGGAAAATTCCAGAATTTTACATTTAGGTATAAAACCGATTTTCTTGCATGCACACATTTAGAAATCCATATCAAGTTGCCTCAAATCATTTGGAAAATCCCATAATTTTACATTTGGGTATAAAACCGATTTTCGTGCATGTACACATTTAGAAATCCACATCAAGTTGCTTCAAATTAATAAATTCACATATTTAAGTTAATTAATTTTCTTCATCTTACTGAAGTTGGAATAAGGCCATAACGGCAGTGCATTTGGAAAAATTCCACAATTTTACATTAAGGTATAAAACCGACTTTCTTGGATGTACACATTTAGAAATCCATATCAAGTTGCTTCATATCATTAGCTTAACATATTAAAGTTAATTAACCCTCACTATCTTACTCAAGTTGACATAAGACCATAACGGCAGTGCATTTGGAAAATTCCAGAATTTTACATTTAGGTATAAAACCGATTTTCTCGCATGTACACATTTAGAAATCCCTATCAAGTTACCTCAAATCATTAGCTTAACATATTAAAGTTAACTAACCCTCACCATCTTACTCAAGTTGACATAAGACCATAACGGCAGTGCATTTGGAAAATTCCAGAATTTTACATTTAAGTATAAAACCGACTTTCTTGCATGTACACATTTAGAAATCCATATCAAGTTGCTTCAAATTAATAAATTCACATATTTAAGTTAATTAATTTTCTTCATCTTACTGAAGTTGGAATAAGGCCATAACGGCAGTGCATTTGGAAAAATTCCACAATTTTACATTAAGGTATAAAACCGACTTTCTTGGATGTACACATTTAGAAATCCATATCAAGTTGCTTCAAATTAATAAATTCACATATTAGAGTTGATTAATCTTCTTCATCTTACTGAATTTGGCATAAAACCATAACGGCAGTGCATTTAAAAAAATTCCAAAATTTTGCATTTAGGTATAAAACCGACTTTCTTGCATGTACACATTTAGAAATCCATATCAAGTTGCTTCAAATTAATAAATTCACATATTATAGTTAATTAATCTTCTTCATCTAAATGAATTTGGCATAAAGCCATAACGGCAGTGCTTTTGGAAAAATTCCACAATTTTACATTTAGGTATAAAACCGACTTTCTTGCATGTACACATTTAGAAATCCATATAACGTTGTTTCAAATTATTAAATTCACATATTAAAGTTAATAAATTTTCTTCATCTTACTGAAGTTGGCATAAAGCCAAAACGGCAGTGCATTTGGAAAATTCCAGAATTTTATATTTAGGTATAAAACCGATTTTCTCGCATGTACACATTTAAAAATCCATATCAAGTTGCTTTAAATTAATAAATTTACATATTAGAGTAAGTTAATTTTCTTCATCTTACTGAAGTTGGCATAAAACCATAACGGCAGTGCATTTTGAAAATTCAAGAATTTTACATTTAGGTATAAAACCGATTTTTTCGCATGTACACATTTAGAAATCCACATCAAGTTGCTTCAAATTATTAAATTCACATATTAGAGTTGATTAATCTTCTTCATATTACTGAATTTGGCATAAAGCCAAAATCCCGAGTGCATTTGGAAAAAGTTCCATATTCTACATTTAGGTATAAAACCGATTTTCTTGCATGCACACATTTAGAAATCCATATCAAGTTACCTCAAATCATTACCTTAACATATTAAAGTTAATTAACCCTCACAATCTTACTCAAGTTGATATAAGACCATAACGGCAGTGCATTTGGAAAAATCCAGAATTTTACATTTAGGTATAAAACCGATTTTCTCGCATGTACACATTTAGAAATCCATATCAAGTTGCCTCAAATTAATAAATTTACATATTAAAGTTATTAATTTTCTTCATCTTACTGAAGTTGGAATAAAGCCATAACGGCAGTGCATTTGGAAAAATTCCACAATTTTACATTAAGGTATAAAACCGTCTTTCTTGCATGTACACATTTAGAAATCCATATCAAGATAAATTAAAGTTAACTAACCCTTACCATCCTACTCAAGTTGATATATTAAAGTTAATTAACTTTCTTCATCTCTTCATAAAGCCATAACGGCAGTGTATTTGAAAAAAATTCCACAATTTTTCATTTAGTTTTAAAACCGAATTTCTGGCATGGTTACATTTAGAAATCCATGTCAAGTTGCTTCAAATCATTAGCTTCACATATTAAAGTTAATTAATCTTCTTCATCTTACTGAAGCTGGCATAAAGCCAAGACAGAAGTGCATTTGGAAAATTCCAGAATTTTACATTTAGGTATAAAACAGATTTTCCTGCATGTACACATTTAGAAGTCCATATCAAGTTACCTCAAATCGTTAGCTTAACATATTAAAATTAATTAATCTTCTTCATCTTACTGAAGATGGCATAAAGCCAAAACGGCAGTGCATTTGGAAAATTCCAAAAATTTACAGATAGGTATAAAACCGATTTTCTCGCATGTACACATTTAGAAATCCATATCAAGTTACCTAAAATCATTAGTTTAACATATTAAAGTTAATTAGCCCTCACCATCGTACTCAAGTTGACATAAGACCATAACGGCCGTGCATTTGGAAAAAAATCCATATTTTACATTAAGGTATAAAACCGACTTTCTTGCATGTACACAATTAGAAATCCATATCAAGTTGCCTCAAATCATTAGCTTAACATATTAGTGTTAGTTAACCCTCACCTTCTTACTCAAGCTGGCATAAAGCCAAAACGGCAGTGCATTTGGAAAAAACTCCATATTCTACATTAAGATATAAAACCGATTTTCTTGCATGCACACATTTAGAAATCCATATCAAGTTGCCTCAAATCATTAGCTTAACATATTAGTGTTAATTAACCCTCACCATCTTACTCAAGTTGACATAAGACCATAACGGCAGTGCATTTGGAAAAATTCCAGAATTCTACATTTAGGTATAAAACCGATTTTCTTGCATGTACCCATTTAAAAATCCATATCAAGTTGCTTTAAATTAATAAATTTACATATTAGAGTAAGTTAATTTTCTTCATCTTACTGAAGTTGGCATAAAA
>NW_024394353.1:0-2586 GCF_016617805.1 Bactrocera tryoni
TAAAACCGATTTTTTTGCATATACACATTTGGAAAAACATATGAGATTGCTTCGAATCATTAGCTTTACATATTAAAGTTAATTCACTTTCTTCATCTTACTAAAGTTGGCATAAAACCATAACGGCAATGGAGTTGAAAAAAAATTCCATAATTTCACATTTAGGTATAAAACTGATTTTCTTGCATGTACACATTTAAAACTCCATACCAAGTTGCTTCATATCGTTAGCTTCACATATAAAAGTTAATTATCCTTCATCATCTTACTCAAGTTGACATAATTATTACATATATAATATAATATAATAATTTTACAATTAGGCATAAAACCGATTTTCTTGCATATACACATTTAGAAATCCATTTGAAGTTGCTCTTAATCGTTAGCTTCACATCTTAAAGTTAATTAACCCTCATCATCTGACTCAAGTTGACATAAAGCCAAAACGGCAGTGCATTTGGAAAAAATTCCATAATTTTACATTTAGGTATAAACCGATTTTCTTGCATGTACGCATTTAAAAATACATACGAGGTACATTTAGGTATAAAAATAATTTTCTTGCATATACACATTTAGAAATCCATATGAAGTTGCTTCAAATCTTTAACTTTACATATTAAAGTCAGTTAACCTTCTTCATCCCTCAGAAGTTGTCATAAAGCAAAAACGACAATGCATTTGGAAAAATTCCACAATTTTACATTTAGGTATAAAACCGATTTTCCTGCTTGTACACATTTAAAAATCCATACCAAGTTGCTTCAAATCGACAGCTTCACATATAAAAGTTAATTATCCCTTATCATCTTACTGAAGTTGGCATAAAGCCAAAACGGCAGAGCGTTTGAAAAAATTCCACAATTTTACATTTAGGCATAAAACCGATTTTCTTGCATATACACATTTAGAAATCCATTTGAAGTTGCTTCAAATCGTTAGCTTCACATCTTAAAGTTAATTAACCCTCATCATCTTACTCAAGTTGACATAAAGCCATAACGGCAGTGCATTTGGAAAAAATTCCATAATTTTACATTTAGGTATAGAACCGATTTTCTTGCATATACACATTTAAAAATTCATACGAGGTTTCTTCAAATCATTAGCATAACATGTTAAATATAATTAACCTTCTTCATCTTACTAAAGTTGGCATAAAACCATAACGGCAGTGCATTTGGAAAAAAATTCCATAATTTCACATTTAGGTATAAAAATGATTTTGTTGCATATACACATTTAAAAATACATACGGGGTTGCTTCGAATAATTAGCATAACATATTAAAAATATTTAACTTTCTTCATCTTACTAAAGTTGGCATAAAACCATAACGGCAGTGCATTTGGAAAAAAATTCCATAATTTCACATTTAGGTATAAAAGTGATTTTCTTGCATATACACATTTAGAAATCCATATGAATTTGCTTCAAATCATAAACTTTACATATTAAAGTCAGTTAACCTTCTTCATCCCTCAGAAGTTGGCATAAAGCCAAAACGGCAGTGCATTTGGAAAATTACAACATTTACATTGAGGTATAAAACTGCACATTCACATTTAGAAATCCATATCAAGTTGCTTCAAATCGTAAGTTTAACATATTAAAGTTAATTAACCTTCTTCATCTTACAGAAGGTGGCATAAAACCAAAACGACAGTGCATTTGGAAAAATTCCACAATTTTACATTTAGGTATAAACCGATTTTCTTGCATATAAACATTTGGCAATCTATGTCGAATGGCTCTAAATCATTAGCTTCACATACTAAAGTTAATTAGCCTTCTTCGTCTTAATAAGGTTGACATAAAGCCAAAACGGCAGTGTAGTATATACACATTTAGAAATCCACACCGAATTGCTCTAAATCATAAGTTTCACATAATAAACTTAATTAACCCTTATCACTTTACTCAAGTTGACATAAAGCTATTACGGCAGTGCATTTGGAAAAAATTCCGTAATTTTACATTTAGGTATAAAACCGATTTTCTTGCATATACACATTTAGAAATACATATGAGGTATCTTCGAATCATTAGCTTAACATATTAAAGTTAATTAACTTCCTTCATCTTACTAAAGTTGGCATAAAACCATAACGGCAGTGGAGTTGAAAAAAAAATCCATAATTTCACATTTAGGTATAAAACTGATTTTCTTGCATATACACATTTAAAAATCCTAATCAAGTTTCATCAAATCGTTAGCTTCACATATTAAAGTTAATTATCCCTTATCACCTTACTCAAGTTGACATAAAGCCATAACGGCAGTGAATTTGGAAAAAATTCCATAATTTTACATTCAGGTATAAAACCGATTTTCTAGCATATACACATTTAGAAATCCACAACGAATTGCTTCAAATCATTAGCTTTATATATTAAAGTTTATTTACTTCTTCATTTTACTAAAGTCTGCATAAAGCCAAAACGGCAGTGCATTTGGAAAAATTCCACAATTTTACGTTTAGGTATAAACCGATTTTCTTGCTTATAAACAGTTGGCAATCTATGTCGAATGGCTCTAAATCATAAGTTTCACATAATGAAGTTAATAACCCTTATCATTTT
>NW_024394354.1:0-23769 GCF_016617805.1 Bactrocera tryoni
TGCTTTAAATCATTAGCTTTACATATTAAAGTTAATTAACCTTCTTCAACTTACAGAAGTTGGCTTAAAGCCAAAACGACAGTGTATTTGAAAAAAAAATCCACAATGTTACATTTAGGTATAAAACCGATCTTCTTGCACCGATCTTAAAGCCAAAACGACTGAGCATTGGGAAAAATTATAGAATTTTACATTTAGATATAAACCGATTTTCTTCAATATAGGCATTTAGAAATCCACACCAAATTGCTTCAAATCATTAGCTTCACATATTAAAGTTAATTAACCTTCATCAACTTACAGAAGTTGACGAAAAGCCAAAATGACAGAGCATTGGGAAAAATTACAGAACTTTACATTAAGGTATAAAAGCGATTTTCTTGCATATACACATTTAGAAATTCACAGCAAATTTCCTCAAATCATTAGCTTCACATATTAAAGTTAATTAACCCTCATCAGCTTACTCAAGTTGGCATATAGCCATACGGCAGTGCATTTGGGAAAATTCCATAATTTTACATTTAGGTATAAAACCGATTTTCTTGCAATTACACATTAAAAAATCCACAACGAATTGCTTTAAATCATTAGCTTTACATATTAAAGTTAATTAACCTTCTTCAACTTACAGAAGTTGGCTTAAAGCCAAAACGACAGTGTATTTGAAAAAAAAATCCACAATGTTACATTTAGGTATAAAACCGATCTTCTTGCACCGATCTTAAAGCCAAAACGACTGAGCATTGGGAAAAATTATAGAATTTTACATTTAGATATAAAACCGATTTTCTTCAATATAGGCATTAAGAAATCCACAACGAATTGCTTCAAATCATTAGCTTCACATATTAAAGTTAATTAACCCTCATCATCTTACTCAAGTTGGCATATAGCCATACGGCAGTGCATTTGGAGAAAATTCCAAAATTTTACATTTAGGTATAAAATCGATTTTCTGGCAAACACACATCTAGAAACAGATATGAAGTTGCTTCAAATCATTAAATTTACATTTTAAAGTTAGTTAACCCATTGTACTAAAGTTAACATAAAGCCGTGAAAGCAGTGCTTTTGGAAATAAATTTCATAATTTTACATTTTGGTATAAAACGATTTTCTTGCATATACACATTTAGAAATACATATAAAGTTGCTTCAAATCATAAGCTTCACATATTAAAGTTAATTAATCTTCTTCAACTTACAGAAGTGGGCATAAAGCCAAAACGACAGCGCACTTGGAAAAATTCCAGAATTTTACATTTGGGTATAAACCGATTTTCTTGCATATACACATTAAGAAATCCACAACGAATTGCTTTAAATCAATAGATTCACATATTAAAATTAATTAACCCTCATCATCTTACTCAAGTTGGCATATAGCCACAACGGCAGTGCATTTGGAAAAAAATCCAAAATTTTACATTTAAGTATAAAATCGATTTTTTTGCAAATACACATCTAGAAACTTTTTTTTTTCAATATCTTTTTTTTTATTGAATCTGCTTTTTGTTTTAAAAGCCTAACAATAAGTTATAAAATCTTAAATCTATTTAAAACTATACACGCTCAAGCAAGTGATTGAGCTGTTTTGGTGATACATTGCTCCTTAGTACGCGTGCATATCTCTTCTTTTAAGGCGTGTTTGATTGCAGGAATGTACCAAAGTATTAGTCAAAGGGTTTGGGTGATCACGGAGTTTAGATATAAATTTAATTCTACTGTCTTCTACTTCTTTCCTTACCATAGAAATACCGAGGTCTTTATGGATATTTTCATTTCGCATGTACCATGGCGAACACGTGATTGATCTAAGCATTTTTGATTGGAACCTTTGTATTATGTCTATATTAGTTGCACAGGTCGTACCCCACAGTTGAATTCCATACATCCAAATCGGCTTTATGACCGCTTTATATAAAAGCACTTTGTTGTCTAGGCTAAGTTTGGAGTTTATATTTAATAGCCAATTTAAATTTGCAGCTCTTATCTTCATGCAAGTTATTTTACTAGATACATATATGTTTTCTCCACGTAAGTCTTCTATCTAGGTGAATACCAAGATAAGTTACTTCATTCGCTTGGGGTACTAGAATATTATTCATTTTTACTGCCGGACACATATTTGGTCTAAGCGAAAATGTAACATGCTTACACTTTTGTTCATTCACATTTATACGCCAGTTGGCTAGCCATTCTTCGACAAACCTTAAGTGCTTGGCTAATATTCTTGATGCTATTATGTGGCATTTGTTTCGGCTCACTATAGCTGTGTCGTCCGCAAAAGTTGAAGTTAATACATTGTTAGCTGTTGGAAGATCTGCTGTGTACATGATGTATAGTGTTGGACCTAAAACACTGCCCTGAGGTACACCAGCCCTTATCTGTCTTTCATCAGATATTAAATCTCCCACTTTTACCATAAATTTTCTATTTTTTAAATAAGGCTCCAATGTTTTATACAATTCTAAAGGTACAATATTTTTAATCTTATATAAAAGGCCCTCATGCCATACCTTATCAAACGCCTGAGCCACGTCTAGAAATATAGCTGAACAGTACTCTCTGTGCTCAAATGCTTTTCTTATTTCGTTAGTGATTCTATTTACTTGCTCTATCGTGCTATGTTTTTCACGAAACCCATTATTAGGTCATTAATTTCTCTCATCTAGAAATAAATATGAAGTTGCTTCAAATCATTAAATTTACATTTTAAAGTTAGTTAACCCATTGTACTAAAATTGACATAAAGCCATAACGGCAGTGCATTTGGAAAACAACTACAATTTTACATTTAGCTATAATAAAGTTAATTAACCTTCTTCATCTTACGAAAGTTGGCAAAAAGCCAAAGCGACAGTGCATTTGGAAAAAATTCCTGAATTTTACATTTACGTAAAAAACCGATCTTCTTGCATATACAAATTTAAAAATACATATCAATTTGCTTAAAAACATTAGCTTCACACACTACAGTTAGATAACCCTCATCATTTTACTCAAGTTGGCATATAGCCATAACAGCAGTGCATTTGGAAAAAATTCCATAATTTTACATTTAGGTATAAAACCGATTTCATTGCCTATACACATTTAGAAAAACATATCAAGTTGCTTTAAATCATTGGCTTCATACATTGAAGTTAATTAACTTTCTTCAACTTACAGAAGTTGGCATAAAGCCAAAACGACAGTGCACTTGGAAAAATTCCAGAATTTTACATTTGGGTATAAAACCGATTTTCTTGCATATACACATTTAAAAATACTTATTAATTTGCTTCAATAATTAGCTTCATATACTAAAGTTAATTAACCTTCTTCATCTAACAGAAGTTGGCATAAAGCCAAAACGACAGCGCATTTGGAAAAATTCCACAATTTTACATTTAGGTATAAAACCGATTTTCTTTCATATACACATTAAGAAATCCACAACGAATTGCTTCAAATCATAGGCTCCACATATTAAAGTTAATTAACCCTCATCATCCTACTTAAGTTGACATAAAGCCATAACGACAGTGCATTTGGAAAAAATTCCATAGTTTTACATTTAGGTATAAAACCGATTTTCTTGCATATAAACATTAAGAAATCCACAACGAATTGCTTCAAATCATTAGCTTCACATATTAAAGTTAATTAACTTTCATCATCTTACTGAAGTTGACATAAAGCCATAACAACAATGCATTTGGAAAAAACTCCATAATTTTACATTTAGGTATAAAACCGATTTTCTTGCATATACACATTTAGAAATCCACAACGAACATCTCCAAATCATAAGCTTAACATTTTAATGTTAGCTAACCTTTACCATCTTACTGTAGTTCGCATAAAGCCAAAACGGCAGTGCATTTGGGAAAATTCCGGTATTTTACATTTAGGTATAAAACCGATTTTCTTGCATATTCTTCTTCTGAATTGGCGTACCGCTTACGCGATTATAGCCGAGTTAACAACAGCGCGCCAGTCGTTTCTTCTTTTCGCTGCGTGACGCCAATTGGATATTCCAAGCGAAGCCAGGTCCTTCTCCACTTGGTCCTTCTAACGGAGTGGAGGTCTTCCTCTTCCTCTGCTTCCCCCGGAAGGTACTGCGTCGAATACTTTCAGAGCTGGAGTGTTTTCATCCATCCGGACAACATGACCTAGCCAGCGTAGCCGCTGTCTTTTAATTCGCTGAACTATGTCAATATCGTCATATTTCTATCTCGTACAGCTCATCGTTCCATCGGATGCGATATTCGCCGTGCCCAATGCGCAAAGGACCATAAATCTTTCGCAGAATTTTTCTCTCGAAAACTCGTAACGTCGACTCATCGGTTGCTGTCATCGCCTAAGCCTCTGCACCATATAGCAGGACGGGAATTATGAGCGACTTATAGAGTTTAGCTTTTGTTCGTCGAGAGAGGACTTTACTTTTCAATTGCCTACTCAGTCCGAAGTAGCACCTGTTGGCAAGAGTAATCCTGCGTTGGATTTCCAGGCTGACATTATTAGTGGTGTTAATGCTGGTTCCTAAATAGACGAAATTATCTACAACTTCAAAGTTATGACTGTCAACAGTGACGTGAGAGCCAAGTCGCGAGTGCGACGACTGTTTGTTTGATGACAGCAGATATTTTGTTTTGCCCTCGTTCACTATTAGACCCATTTTCTGTGCTTCCTTATCCAGCCTAGAGAAAGCAGAACTAACGGCGCGGGTGTTGAGGCCGATGATATCAATATCGTTGGCATACGCCAACAGCTGTACACTCCTATAAAAGATGGTACCTTCTCTACTAAGTTCTGCAGCTCGAACTATTTTCTCCAGAAGCAGGTTGAAAAAGTCACACGATAAGGAATAGCCTTGTCTGAAACCTCGTTTGGTATCGAACGGCTCGGAGAGGTCCTTCCCGATTCTGACGGAGCTCTTCGTGTTGCTCAACGTCAGTTTACACAGCCGTATTAGTTTGGCGGGGATACCAAATTCAGACATCGCGGCATAGAGGCAGCTCCTTTTCGTGCTGTCGAAAGCAGCTTTGAAATCGACGAAGAGGTGGTGTGTGTCGATTCTCCTTTCACGGGTCTTTTCCAAGATTTGGCGCATGGTGAATATCTGGTCGGTTGTTGATTTTCCAGGTCTAAAGCTACACTGACAAGGTCCAATCAGCTTGTTGACGGTGGGCTTTAATCTTTCACACAATACGCTCGATAAAACCTTATATGCGATGTTGAGGAGGCTAATCCCACGGTAGTTGGCGCAGATTGTGGGGTCTCCTTTTTTATGGATTGGGCATAGCACACTTAAATTCCAATCGTTGGGCATGCTTTCGTCCGACCATATTTTACAAAGAAGCTGATGCATGCACCTTATCAGTTCTTCGCCGCCGTGTTTGAATAGCTCGGTCGGCAATCCGTCGGCGCTGCCGATTTGTTATTCTTCAGGCGGGCAATTGCTATTCGAACTTCTTCATGGTCGGGCAATGGAACGTCTGCTCCATCGTCATCGATTGGGGAATCGGGTTCGCCTTCTCCTGGCGTTGTGCGTTCACTGCCATTCAGCAGGCTGGAGAAGTGTTCCCTCCATAATTTAAGTATGTTCTGGGCATCGGTCACTATATCACCTTTGGGGTTCTACAAGAGTATGCTCCGGTCTTGAAACCTTCTGTAAGCCGCCGCATTTTTTCGTAGAATTTTTGAGCATTACCCTTTCGGCCAGCTTATCAAGCTCTTCGTACTCACGCATTTCGGCCTCTTTCTCTGTCTGCAAATGCGTCTCGCTTCCCTCTTCAACTATCGGTATCTATCCCACCCCGCACGTGTAGTGGTCGATCGTAACGTTGCGAGGTAGGCAGCCTGTTTTCTCTCCGCTGCGACACGGCACTCCTCGTCGTACCAGCTGTTCTTTTGCACTTTCCGAAAACCAATGGTTTCGGTAGCAGCTGTACGTAAGGAGTTTGAAATGCCGTCCCACAGTTCCCTTATACCGAGTTGTTGACTAGTGCTCTCAGAGAGCAGGAGTGCAAGGCGAGTAGAAAATCGTTCGGCTGTCTGTTGTGATTGCAGCTTCTCGACGTCGAACCTTCCTTGTGCGAATCTTAGCTGCAACAAAATAGTGGTCCGAGTCGATGTTAGGACCAAGCACGATTTTGACATCGTGGCGGGGGCAGCTCTCATAAGCGCGCTCCAAGCGCTCATAGGAGGCATCTTTGGTCACATCGTCCTTCTCTTCCGTCGGGGCGTGGGCGCAAATCAGCGATATGTTGAAGAACCTCGCTTTGATGCGGATTGTGGCTAGACGTTCGTTCACCGGAGTGAATGATTGTACTCGGCGACGGAGTCTCTCTCCCACCACGAATCCAACACCAAACTTGCGCTACTTTATATGGCCACTGTAGTAAATATCACAAGGACCTACTCGTCTCTTTCCTTGTTCCGTCCATCGCATTTCTTGGACGGCGGTGATGTCAGCCTTTATTTTTGCGAGGACCGGACATTCCAGGTGCATGCCCTCAAATCGTAGTCTTTATTCCGTTTGCCACGGTCGTCATCAAAAGAGGGGTCTCTCATCCGAGGCTGTTTCAACTTCTTCATTGGTATTGTTTTTACGCGGCGGGTCCCAAGCCCAGCGCACAACCCTATGTAGGGAATGTTTCGCCTTCTCACATTAGCTCGCCTTCGAACGGATGTTCTTAGGCTACCCAAAGGATACTTGGTCAAAGACCGGAAGTAGTCAGCTGCTTGAGCCATGTGTAAAAGAATCGTTTCTGGCCACTCCCAAGTGAATTGCGATCAGAGAACTTCCTCACTTGCGTGAACTTCTGCACATGACTCCATCCTCTTTTTTTTTGCATATACACATTTAAAAATGCTTATCAATTTGCTTCAAAAATTAGCTTCACATACTTAAGTTACTTACTCAAGTTGCATATAGCCAGAACGGCAGTGCATTTGGAAAAAATTCCATAATTTTACATTTAGGTATAAAACCGATTTCATTGCACATAAACATTTAGAAACAGATATCAAAATGCTTTAAATCATTAGCTTTACATACTAAAGTTAATTAACCTTCTTCAACTTACAGAAGTTGGCATAAAGCCAAAACGACAGTGCATTTTAAAAAAATCCGGAATTTTACAATTAGGTAAAAAACCGATTTGCTTGCATGTACACATTAAGAATTCCACAACGAATTGCTTCGAATCAATAGCTTCACACATTAAAGTTAATTAACCCTCATAATCTTACTCAAGTTGCCATGAAGCCATAACGGCAGTGCATTTGGAAAAAAAACCGTAATTTTACATTTAGGTATAAAACCGATTTTCTTGCATATAAACATTAAGAAATCCACAACGAAATGCTTCAAATTATAAACTTCACACATTAAAGTAAGTTAACCTTCATCATCTTACTCAAGTTGACATAAAGCCATAACGGCAGTGCATTTGGAAAAAATTCCATATTTTTACATTTAGGTATAAAACCGATTTTCTTCCAAATAGGCAATTAAAAATCCACAACGAATTGCTTCAAATTTTAAACTTCACACATTAAAGTAAGTTAACCTTCATCATCTTACTCAAGTTAACCTAAGGCCATAAGGGCAGTGCATTTGAAAAAAATACCATAGTTTTACACTTAGGTATAAAACCGATTTTCTTGCATATAAACATTTAGAAATACATATCAAGTTGCTTCAAATCATTAGCTTTACATATTAAAGTTAATTAACCCTCATCGTCTTACTCAAGCTGACTTAAAACCATAACGGCAGTGCATTTGAAAAAAATTCCATAAATTTACATTTAGGTATAAAACCGATTTTCTTGCATATACATATTAAGAAATACATATCAAGTTTCTTCAATTCAGTAGCTTCATATATTAAAGTTAATGAACCCTCATCATCTTACTCAAGTTGGCATATACCCAAAACAGTAGTGCATTTGGAAAAATTCAAGAATTTTACATTTAGGTATAAAACCGTATTTCTTGCTTATACACATTTGGAAATCCACAGCGAATTGCTTTAAGTCATTAGCTTCATATATTAAAGTCAATTTATCTTCTTCATCGTACTGAAGCTGGCATAAAGCCAAAACGGCAGTGCATTTGAAAAAATTCCATAATTTTACATTTAGGTATAAAACCGATTTCCTTGCTTATACACATTTAGAAGTACAAAGCAAGTTGCTTCAAATCATGAACTTCACATATTAGAGTTAGTTAACCCTCATCATCTTACTCAAGTGGACATGAAGCCATAACGGCAGTGCATTTGGAGAAAATTCCATAAATTTACATTTAGGTATAAAACCGATTTTCTTGCATATAAACATAAAGAAATCCACAACGAATATCTTCAAATTATAAGCTTCACATATTAAATTTAAATAACGCTCATCATCTTACTCAAGTTGACATAAAGCAATAACGGCAGCGCATTTGGAAAAAATTCCATAATTTTACGTTTAGGTATAAAACCGATTTTCTTCCAAATAGGCAATTAAAAATCCACAACGTATTGCTTCAAATTATTAACTTCACACATTAAAGTTAATTAACCTTCATCATATTACTCAAGTTGACATAAAGCCATAAACTCAATTGACATTAGAAAAAAAATCCGTAAATTTACATTTAGGTATAAAACCGATTTTCTTGCATATAAGCATTTAGAAATACATATCAAGTTGCTTCAAATCATTAGCTTCACATATTAAATTTAAATAACCCTCATCATTTTACTCAAGTTGACATAAAGCCATAACGGCAGTGCATTTGGAAAAAATTCAATAATTTTACATTTAGGTATAAAACCGATATTCTTGCATATACACATTAAGAAATACATATCAAGTTGCTTCAATTCAGTAGCTTCATATATTAAAGTTAATTAACCCTCATCATCTTACTCAAGTTGGCATATACCCAAAACAGTAGTGCATTTGGAAAAATTCTAGAATTTTACATTTAGGTATAAAACCGTATTTCTTGCTTACATACATTTGGAAATCAACACCAAATTGCTCTAAAACATTAGCTTCATATATTAAAGTTAATTTACCTTCTTTATCGTACAGAAGTTGGCATAAAGCCAAGCCGACTGTGCATTTGGAAATATTCCTGAATTTTACATTTAGGTATGAAACCGATTTTCTTGCATGTACGCATATAGAAATCCAAAACGAATTGCTTCAAATCATTAGCTTCACATATTAAAATTAATTAACCCTCATCATCTTACTCAAATTGGCATAAAGCCATAACGGCAGTGCATTTGAAAAAATAAACCACAATTTTACGTTTAGGTAAAAAACCGATTTTCTTGCATATAAACATTAAGAAATCCACAACGAATTGCTTCAAATCATAAGCTTCACATATCAAAGTTAATTAACCCTCATCATATACTCAAGTTGATATAAAGCCATAACGGCAGTGCATTTGGAAAAAATTCCATATTTTTACATTTAGGTATAAAACCGATTTTCTTCCAAATAAGCAATTAAAAATCCACAACAAATTGCGTCAAATTTTAAACTTCACACGTTAAGGTAAGTTAACCTTCATCATCTTACTCAAGTTAACCTAAAGCCATAACGGCAGTGCATTTGAAAAAAATTCCATAATTTTACATTTAGGTATAAAACCGATTTTCTTGCATATAAACATTTAGAAATACATACCAAGTTGCTTCAAATCATTAGCTTCACCTATTTAAGTTAACTAACCCTCATCATCTTACTCAAGTTGGCATAAAGCCATAACGGAAGTGCATTTGAAAAAAAAAAACACAATTTTACATTTAGGTAAAAAACCGATTTTCTTGCATATAAACATTAAAAAATCCACAACGAATTGCTTCAAATCATAAGCTTCACATATTAAAGTTAATTAACCCTCATCATCTTACTCAAGTTGACATAAAGCCATAACGGCAGTGCATTTCGAAAAAATTCCATATTTTTACATTTAGGTATAAAACCGATTTTCTTCCAAATAAGCAATTAAAAATCCACAACGAATTGCTTCAACTTTTAAACTTCACATATAAAAGTTAATTAACCCTCATCATCTTACTCAAGTTAACCTAAAGCCATAACGGCAGTGCATTTGAAAAAAATTCCATAATTTTACATAGAAGGTAGAAATACATACCAAGTTGCTTCAAATCATTAGCTTCACCTATTTAAGTTAACTAACCCTCATCATCTTACTCAAGTTGGCATAAAGCCATAACGGAAGTGCATTTGAAAAAAAAAAACACAATTTTACATTTAGGTAAAAAACCGATTTTCTTGCATATAAACATTAAAAAATCCACAACGAATTGCTTCAAATCATAAGCTTCACATATTAAAGTTAATTAACCCTCATCATCTTACTCAAGTTGACATAAAGCCATAACGGCAGTGCATTTCGAAAAAATTCCATATTTTTACATTTAGGTATAAAACCGATTTTCTTCCAAATAAGCAATTAAAAATCCACAACGAATTGCTTCAACTTTTAAACTTCACATATAAAAGTTAATTAACCCTCATCATCTTACTCAAGTTAACTAAATGCCATAACGGCAGTGCATTTGAAAAAAATTCCATAATTTTACACTTAGGTATAAAACCGATTTTCTTGCATATAAACATTTAGAAATACATAACAAGTTTTTTTAAATCATTAGCTTTACATATTAAAGTTAATTAACCCTCATCATCTTACTCAAGTTGACATAAAGCCATAACGGCAGTGCATTTCGAAAAAATTCCATATTTTTACATTTAGGTATAAAACCGATTTTCTTCCAAATAAGCAATTAAAAATCCACAACGAATTGCTTCAACTTTTAAACTTCACATATAAAAGTTAATTAACCCTCATCATCTTACTCAATGTGACTTAAAACCATAACGGCAGTGCATTTGAAAAAAATTCCATAATTTTACACTTAGGTTCAAAACCGTTTTTCTTGCATATAAACATTTAGAAATACACAACAAGTTGCTTTAAATCATTAGCTTTACATATTAAAGTTAATTAACCCTCATCATGTTACTCAAGTTGCCATGAAGCCATAACGACAGTGGATTTGTAAAAATTCCAGAATTTTACATTTAGGTATAAAACCGATTTTCTTGCATATACACATTTAGAAATCCGCAACGAATTGCTTCAAATCATTAGCTTCATATATTAAAGTTAATTAACCCTCATCATCTTACTAAAGTTGGCATATACCCAACACAGTAGTGCATTTGGAAAAATTCCAGAACTTTACATTTAGGTATAAAACCTTATTTCTTGCTTATAAACATTTGGAAATCCACACCGAATTGCTTTAAGTCATTAGCTTCATATATTAAATTTAATTTACCTTCTTCATCGTACTGAATCTGGCATAAAGCTAAAACGGCAGTGCATTTGAAAAAAATTCCATTATTTTACATTTAGGTATAAAACCGATTTCATTGCACATGCACATTTAGAAAAAACATATCAAGTTGCTTCAAATCATTAGCTTCACATATTAAAGTTAATTAACCTTCTTCAACTTACAGAAGTTGGCATAAAGCCAAAACGGAAGTGTATTTGGAAAAATTCCATAATTTTACATACAGGTATAAAGCCGGTTTTTTGTATATACACACCCAGAACGAATTGCTTCAAATCATTAGCTTCATATATTAAAGTAAATTATCCCTCATCATCTTACTCAAGTTGACATAGAGCCATATCGGCAGTGCATTTTAAACAAAACCATAATTTTACATTTTGTATAAAACCGATTTCATTGCATATACACATTAAGAAATACATATCAAGTTGCTTAAAATCATTAGGTTCACATATTAAAGTTAATTATCCTTCTTCAACTTACAGAAGTTGGCATAAAGCAAAAAACGACAGTGCATTTGGAAAAATTCCAGAATTTTACATTTAGGTATAAAACCGATTTTCTTGCATGTACGCATATAGAAATCCAAAACGAATTGCCTCAAATCATTAGCTTCACATATTAAAGTTAATTAACCCTCATCATCTTACTCAAGTTGACATAAAACCATAACGGCAGTGCATTTGAAAAAAAATCCATAAATTTACATTTAGGTATAAAACCGATTTTCTTGCATATAAACATTAAGAAATCCACAACGAATTGCTTCAAATCAAAAGCTTCACATATTAAAGTTAATTAACCCTCATCATCTTACTCAAGTTGACATAAAGCCATAACGGCAGTGCATTTCGAAAAAATTCCATATTTTTACATTTAGGTATAAAACCGATTTTCTTCCAAATAAGCAATTAAAAATCCACAACGTATTGCTTCAAAGTTTAAGCTTCAAACATTAAAGTAAGTTAACCTTCATCATTTTACTCAAGTTAACTAAATGCCATAACGGCAGTGCATTTGAAAAAAATTCCATAATTTTACACTTAGGTATAAAACCGAATTTCTTGCATATAAACATTTAGAAATACATAACAAGTTTTTTTTAATCATTAGCTTTACATATTAAAGTTAATTAACCCTCATCATCTTACTCAAGTTGCCATGAAGCCATAATGGCAGTGCATTTAGAAAAAATTCAATAATTTTACATTTAGGTATAAAACCGATTTTCTTGCATATACACAGTTAAAAATACATATCGAGTTGCTTCAAATCGTCAGCATCACTTATTAAAGTTAATTAACCCTCATCATCTTACTCAAGCTGACTTAAAACCATAACGGCAGTGCATTTGAAAAAAATTCCATAATTTTACACTTAGGTTCAAAACCGATTTTCTTCCAAATACTCGACTAAAAATGCGCAACGTATTGCTTCAAATTATTAACTTCACACATTAAAGTTAATTATTCTTCATCATCTTACTCAAGTTGACATAAAGCCATAAATTTAATTGACATTAGAAACAAAATCCATAATTTTACAATTAGGTATAAAACCGATATTCTTTCATATGCACATTTAGAAATACATATCAAGTTTTTTTTAATCATTAGCTTTACATATTAAAGTTAATTAACCCTCATCATCTTACTCAAGTTGCCATGAAGCCATAATGGCAGTGCATTTAGAAAAAATTCAATAATTTTACATTTAGGTATAAAACCGACTTTCTTGCATATATCATTAGCTTTACATATTAAAGTTAATTAACCCTCATCATCGCACTGAAGTTGACATAAAGCCACAACGGCAGTGCATTTGGAAAAAATTCCATAATTTTACATTTAGGTATAAAACCGATTTTCTTCCAAATACTCGACTAAACATGCGCAACGTATTGCTTCAAATTATTAACTTCACACATTAAAGTTAATTATTCTTCATCATCTTACTCAAGTTGACATAAAGCCATAAATTTAATTGACATTAGAAACAAAATCCATAATTTTACAATTAGGTATAAAACCGATATTCTTTCATATGCACATTTAGAAATACATATCAAGTTTCTTCAATTCAGTAGCTTCATATATTTAAGTTAATTAACCCTCATCATCTTACTCAAGTTGGCATATAGCCAAAACAGTTGTGCATTTGGAAAAATTCTAGAATTCTACATTTAGGTATAAAACCGATTTTCTTGAATTTACACATAAAGAAATCCACAACGAATTGCTTCAAATCATAAGCTTCACATATTAAAGATAATTAACCCTCATCATTTTACTCAAGTTGACATGAAGCCATAACGGCAGTGCATTTGAAAAGAATTCCATAATTTTACATTTAGATATAAAACCGAAGGTTAATTAACTTTAATATGTATAGCTAATGATTTGAAGCATTTTGATATGAATTTCTAAATGTGTATGTGCAATGAAACTTCCACATTTAGAAACTCATATCAAGTTGCCTCAAATCATTAGCTTCACATATTAAAGTTAATTAACCTTCTTCAACTTACAGAAGTTGGCATTAAGCCAAAACGGCAGTGCATTTGGAAAAATTCCATAATTTTACATATAGGTATAAAGCCGATTTTCTTGCATATACACATTTGGCGATCTGTGTCGTATGGCTCAAATAATAAGCTTCACGGCGGGGTGCTATAAGGCAAACGGCAATAATGCAAAATTATGTTATTTCCCACTTGATTGTGAAATAACGCAAATGTGCAATATTTCCTTCTATGTTGAGCAATAACACAAACTAATAAATTTGATAATTCAGCAATAAAGCAAAACACTGTACATGGTAACCCACATGCGTTTGATGAAATTATATGCAGCTGGTAAGCAGTAAGTTCGAAGAACACCTGTTCTAATAGGTAATTTAGCCACGTGTTTCTTATAATACAAGAATAGAATATGTATATCGGACAATTGAAAATGTAGTGATTATTGCGAAATGGAGGAGGAAAATATTTTGGAATACAAAGTAATAGCTGATTTGAGGAGAACCAGCAAACTTCTGTATGTTGCAAAAGAGGAGCAAATATATAGATTCCAAACAAGCAAAGGCGGCATTAAATATTACTATTGCTACAACAAAAATTGTAAAATTGGTGTGGAAGTTGACTTTAGACTTTTCTGTTAATGTTTAATAAAATAAAGATATGGTTACTTAGTATTTCACAATTTATTCGATATAACTATTTAAAAGGAAAAATGTGAGTATATCAGGATAGTTTGGCGGGTCTGTGATTACTCTCTTTCGCGCCCCGCCGTTCGCGCCGCGCCGCACGCGCTGCGCCGTCCTCGCGCCCATCCCCCCTCTGCCTGTTCTGTAATTTTTCCCAATGCTCTGTCGTTTTGGCTTTATGTCAACTTGAGTAAGATGATGAGGGTTAATTAACTTTAATATGTGAAGCTAATGATTTGAAGCAATTTGTTGTGGATTTCTAAATGTGCATATGCAAGAAAATCGGTTTAATACTTACTGTGAAATTGTGGACTTTTTTCAAATGCACCGCCATTATGATTTTATGTTAACTATGGTAAAATGGTGAGGGATAATTAGATTTAATATGTGAAGCTATTGATTTGAAGCAATTCGTTGTGGATTTCTTAATGCGTATATTCAAAAAATTCTGTGCATACCTAAATGTAAAATTGTGGATTTTTTCCAAATGCACTGCCGTTATTGCTTTATGTCAACTTTGGTACGATGGTGAGTGTTAATTAGCTATAATTATTGAAGCTACTGATTTGAAGCAATTCGTTGTGGATTTCTTAATTCGTGTATTCAAGAAATTCGGTGCATACCTAAATGTAAAATTGTGGATTTTTTCCAAATGCACTGCTGTCACTGCTTTATGTCACCTTTGGTAAGATGAGGAAAGTTAACTAACTTTAACATGAGACGTTACTGCTTTGAAACAACTCGACATAGATTGCTAATGAGTACATACAAAAAATTCGATTTAGTACCTAAATATAAAATTATGGAATTTTTCCTAGATCACTGGCGTTATGGCTTTATGTCGACTTTGGTGAGATGAAAGAGGTTAATAAACTTGAATATGTTAAGCTTATGATTTGAAGCAACTTGATTTGTATTTCTAAATGTGTATAAGCAAGAAAATCGGTTTTATACCTGAATGTAAAATTATGGAAATTTTTTCCAAATGCACTGTCGTTTTGGCTTTATGTCAACTTGATGGTGAGGGGTAATTAAATTTAATATGTTAAGCTAATGACTTGAAGCAACGTGATATGTATTTCTAAATGTGTATATCGTTCCCTGAAATGCAAAATAGCGTAACAACATTTTTGGAAACTTACAGTGTCGCGAATGAAATACGAAATAAAATGAAACATGAGTGAAAAAAATATATTGGTTAAAACTGGTTTATACCTGAGTGCAAAACCTAAAAATGTTTATAATATGTAATATTATGTATGATATTGAAGTAGTGAAGCGTAAACAATAAGACGCCTAATTTCGAATTTTTTGATGATACGTTATTTTGCATTTCAGGAGACGATATGCAAGAAAATCGGTTTAATACCTAAATGAAAAATTTATGGAATTTTTTTCCAAATGCACTGCCGTTATGGCTTTATGTGAACTTGAGTAAGATAACGAGGGTTAATTAACTTTAATATGTTAAGCTAATGATTTGAAGAAATTCGGTTTGTATTTCTAAATGTGTATATGCAAGAAAATCGGTTTAGTACCTAAATGTAAAATTATGGAATATTTTTCCAAATGCACTGCCGTTATGGCTTCGTGTCAACTTGAGTAAAATGATGAGGGTTACTTAACTTTAATATGTTAAGCTAATGACTTGATGCAATTTGATATGGATTTTTAAATGGGTATATGCAAGAAGATCGGGTTTATACCTAAATGTAAAATTCTGTAATTTTTCCAATGCTTTGTCCTTTTGGCTTTATGCCAACTTCTGTAATTCGAGGAAGGTTAATTAACTTTAACATGTTAAGCTAATGACTGGATGAAATTCGGTGTAAATTTCTAAATGTGTTAATGCAAGAAAATCGGTTTTATACCAGAATGTAAAATTGCGGACTTTTTCCAAATGCTCTGCCGTTATGGCTTTATGTCAACTTGAGTAAGATGATGAGGGTTAATTTACTTTAATATGTTAAGCTAACGATTTGAAGAAATTCGGTTTGGATTTCTAAATGTGCATATGCTAGAAAATGGGTTTAAAACCTAAATGTAAAATTATGGAATATTTTTCCAAATGCCTTGCCGTTATGGCTTTATGTCAACTTGAGTAAAATGTTGAGGTTAATAACCTTTAATATATGAAGCTAATGAATTGAAGCAATTCGTTGTGGATTTCTAAATTTGTATTTGCAAGGAAATTGGTTTTATACCTAAATGTGAAATTTTGGAATTTTTTTTCCAAATGCACTGCCGTTATGGCTTTTTGTCAACTTAAGTAATATGATGAAGGTTAATAAGCTTTAATGTGTGAAGCATTTACCTAAATGTAAAATTCTGGAATTTTCCCAAATGCACTGTCGTTTTGGCTTTATGCCCACTTCTGTAAGTTGAAGAAGGTTAATTAACTTTAATACGTTAATTCAATGACTTGAAGCAACTTGTTATGTTTTTCATAGGTTTTATACCTAAATAGAGATTTCTGGAATTTTTCCAAAGACACTGCCGTTATGGCTTTATGTCAGCTTGAGTATGATGATGAGCGTTAATTAACTTTAAGATGTTAAGCTAATGATTTGAAGAAATTCGGTTTGGATTTCTTAATGTGTATATTCAAGAAAATCAGTTTTATACCTAAATGTAAAATTTTTTAATTTTTCAAAATGGTCTGTCGTTTTGGCATTTTGTCAACTTGAGTCAGATGATGAGGGTTAATTAACCTTTATAGGTTAAGCTAATGATTTGAAGCAATTTGTTGTGGATTTCCAAATGTGCATATGCAGGAAAATCGGTTTAATACCTAAATATAAAATTATGGAATATTTTTCCAAATGCACTTCCGTTATGGCTTTATGTCAACGTGAGTAAAATGATGAGGGTTAATTAACTTAGATATGCGAAGCTAATGACTTGGAGCAATTTGTTGTGGATTTCTAAATATGCATATGCAAGAAAATCGGTTTTACACTTAAATGTATAATTATGGAATTTTTTCCCAAATGCACTGCCGTTATGGCTTCGTATCAACTTGAGTAAAATGATGAGGGTTACTTAACTTTAATATATTAAGCTAATGACTTGATGCAATTTGATATGGATTTTTAAATGTGTATATGCAAGAAAACTGCTTTTATACCTAAATGTAAAACTATGTTTTTTTTCCAAATGCACTGCCGTTATGACCTTGTGTCAACTTGGGTAAGATGATGAGGGTTAATTAACTTTAATATGTGAAGCTAATGATTTGAAGAAATTCTTTGTAGATTTCTAAATGTGCATATGCAAGAAAATCGGTTTTGTACCTAAATGTAAAATTCTGGAATTTTTCCAATTGCACTGCCGTTAGGGCTTTATGTCAACTTGAGTAAAATGATGAGGGTTAATTAACTTTAATTACTTAAGCTAATGACTTGATGCAATTTGATAAAGATTTTTAAATGTGTATATGCAAAAAAATTGGGTTTATACCTGAATGTAAAATTCTGTTATTTTTCCAATGCTCTGTCCTGTTGGCTTTATACCAACTTCTGTAATTTGAGGAAGGTTAATTAACTTTAATATGTTAAGCTAATGACTGGAAGAAATTCTAAATGTGTATATGCAAGAAAATCGGTTTTATACCAGAATGTAAAATTGCGGACTTTTTCTAAATGCTCTGCCGTTATGGCTTTATGTCAACTTGAGTAAAATGATGAGGGTTAATTAACTTAAATATGTGAAGCTAAAGACTTGAAGCAATTCGTTGTGGATTTTTAAATCTGCATATGCAGGAAAATTGGTTTTATACCTAAATGTAAAATTATGGAATTTTTTTCCAAATGCACAGCTGTTATGGCTTTATGCCCAATTCTGTAAGTTGATGAAGGTTAATTAACTATAATAATATATGTTAAGCTAATGACTTGTTGCAACTTCATATGTATTTCTAAATGTGCATATACAAGAAAATCGGTTTTGTACCTAAATGTAAAATTCTGGAATTTTTCCAAATTCACTGCCGTTATGGCTTTATGCCAACTTGAGTAAAATGATGAGGGTTAATTAACTTTAATATCTTAAGCTAATGACTTGATGCAACTTGATATGGATTTTTAAATGTGTATATGAAAAAAAATCGGGTTTATACCCAAATGTAAAATTCTGTCATTTTTCCAATGCTCTGTCCTTTTGGCTTTATGCCAACTTCTGTAAGCTGAAGACGGTTAATTAACTTTAATATGTGAAGCTAATGATTTGAAGCAATTCGTGCTCTATTTCTATATGTGTATATGCAAGAAAACTGGTTTTATACTTAAATGTAAAACTATGTTTTTTTTTCCAAATGCACTGCCGTTATGGCCTTGTGTCAACTTGGGTAAGATGATGAGGGTTAATTAACTTAAATATGTGAAGCTAGTGATTTGAAGAAATTCTTTGTAGATTTCTAAATGTGTATTTGCAAGAAAATTGGTTTTATAAGTAAATGTAAAATTTTGGAATTTTTTTTCCAAATGCATAGCCGCTATGGCTTTATGCCAACTTCTGTAAGTTGATGAAGGTTAAATAACTTTACAATGTGTAGCTAGTGATTTGAAGCAATTCGCTGTGGATTTCTAAATGTGTTAATGCAAGAAAATCGGTTTTGTACCTAAATGTTAAATTGTGGAATTTTTCCAAATGCACTGTCCTTTTGGCTTTATACCATCTTCTGTAAGTTGAAGAAGGTTAATTAACTTTTGTATGATAAGCTAATGATTAGAAGCAACTTGATATGTATTTCTTGATGTATATATGCAAGAAAGTGGGTTTTATACCTTAATGTCAAGTTATGGAATTTCTCCAAATGCACTGCCGTTATGGCTTTATGCCAACTTGGGTAAAATGATGAGAACTAATTAAATTTAATATGTGTAGCTAATGATTTGAAGCAATTCGTTGTGGATTTCTAAATGTGTATATGCAAGAAAATCGGGTTTATACCTAAATGTAAAATTCTGTAATTTTTCCAATGCTCTGTCGTTTTGGCTTTATGCCAATTTCTGTAATATGAAGAAGGTTAATTAACTTTGATATGTTAAGCTAATGACCTGAAGCAACTTGATATAGATTTCTAAATGTGTATATGAAAGAAAATCGGTTTTATACCAGAATGTAAAATTGTGGACTTTTTCTAAATGCTCTGCCGTTATGGCTTTATGTCTACCTGAGTAAGATGATGAGGGTTAACTAACTTTAATATGTTAAGCTAATGACTGGAAGCAACTTGATATAAATTTCTAAATGTGCATATGCAACAAAATCGGTTTTATACCTAAATGTAAAATTATGGAATTTTTTTCCAAATGCACTGCCGTTATGGCTTTATTCCAACTTCTGTATGTTGAAGAATGCTAATTAATTTTAAAATGTGAAGCTAATGATTTGAAGCAATTCGTGGTGGACTTCTAAATGTGTATATGCAAGAAAATCGGTTTTATACCTAAATGTAAAATTATGGAATTTTTTTCCAAATGCACTGCCGTTATGGCTTTGTGTCAACGTGGGTAAGATGATGAGGGTTAATTAACTTTATTATGTGAGGCTATTGATTTGAAGCCATTCGACATAGATTGCCAAATGTGTATCTGCAAGAAAATCGGTTTTATACTTAAATGTAAAATTTTTCCAATGCTCTGTCGTTTTCGCTTTTTGTTTACTTGAGTAAGATGATGAGGATTAACTAACTTTAATAAGTGAAGCTAATGATTAGAAGCAATTCCTTTTGGATTTCTAAATGTTTATATACAAGAAAAGCGCTTTTATGACGAAATGTAAAATTATGGAATTTTTTCCAAATGCACTGCCGTTATGGCTTTGTGTCAACGTGGGTAAGATGATGAGGGTTAATTAACTTTAACATGTGAAGCTAATGATTTGAAGCAATTCGTGGTGGACTTCTAAATGTGTTTATGCAAGAAAATCGGTTTTATACCGAAATGTAAAATTCTGGAATTTTTTCCAAATGCACTGCCTTTATGGCTTTATGTCGACTTGAGTAAGATGATGAGAGTTAATTAACTTTAATATGTTAAGATAATGATTTGAAGCAACTTTATATGGATTTCTAAATGTGCACATGAGAGAAAATCGGTTTCCTGCCTTAATGTAAAATTATGGAATTTTTTCCAAATGCACTGCCGTTATGGCTTTATGCCAAGTTCTGTAAGATGAAGAAGGTTAATTAACTTTATTATGTGAGGCTATTGATTTGAAGCCATTCGACATAGATTGCCAAATGTGTATCTGCAAGAAAATCGGTTTTATACTTAAATGTAAAATTTTGTAAATTTTTCCAATGCTCTGTCGTTTTGGCTTTTTGTTTACTTGAGTAAGATGATGAGGGTTAGCTAACTTTAATATGTTAAGATAATGATTTGAAGCAACTTTATATGGATTTCTAAATGTGCACATGCAAGAAAATCGGTTTCCTACCTTAATGCAAAAGTATGGAATTTTTTTCCAAATGCACTGCCGTTATGACTTTATGCCAATTTCTGTAAGATGAAGAAGGTTAATTAACTTTATTATGTGAGGCTATTGATTTGAAGCCATTCGACATAGATTGCCAAATGTGTATCTGCAAGAAAATCGGTTTTATACTTAAATGTAAAATTTTGTAAATTTTTCCAATGCTCTGTCGTTTTGGCTTTTTGTTTACTTGAGTAAGATGATGAGGGTTAACTAACTTTAATATGTGAAGCTAATGATTAGAAGCAATTCCTTGTGGATTTCTAAATGTGTATATGCAAGAAAAGCGGTTTTATGACTAAATGTAAAATTGTGGACTTTTTCCAAATGCAATGCCGTTATGGCTTTATGTCTACTTGAGTAAAATGATGAGGTTTAACTAACTTTAATAAGTAAAGTTAATGATTAGAAGCAATTCCTTGTGGATTTCTAAATGTGTATATGCAAGAAAAGCGGTTTTATGACTAAATGTAAAATTGTGGACTTTTTCCAAATGCAATGCCGTTATGGCTTTATGTCTACTTGAGTAAAATGATGAGGTTTAACTAACTTTAATAAGTAAAGTTAATGATTTGAAGCAATTCGTTGTCGATTTCGAAATGTGTATGTACAGCCGTTATGGCTTTATGCCAACTTCTGTAAGATGAAGAAGGTTAAAGAACTTTACTATGTGACGCTAATGATTATATCCATTCGACAACCGGTTATATACTTAAGTGTAAAATTCTGGAATTTTTCCAAATGCACTGCTCTTATAGCTTTATGCCAACTTCTGTAAGTTGAAGAAGGTTAATTAATTTAAATATGTGAAGCTAATGATTTGAAGCAACTTCATATGTATTTCTAAATGTGTATATGCAAGAAAATCGGTTTTACACCTAAATGTAAATTTATGGAATTTTTTTCCAAATGCACTGCCGTTTAGCTTTATGCCAACTTCTGTAAGTTGATGAAGGTTAATTAACTTTAATAATATATGTTAAGCTAATGACTTGCTGCAACTTCATATGTATTTCTAAATGTGTATATACAAGAAAATCGGTTTTATACCTAAATGTAAAATTATGGAATTTTTTTCCAAATGCACTGCCGTTATGGCCTTATGTCGTCTTGGGTTAGATGATGAGGGTTAATTAACTTTAATATGTGAAGCTAATGATTTGAAGAAATTCTTTGTAGATTTCTAAATGTGCATATGCAAGAAAATTGGTTTTATACCTAAATGTAAAATTATGGAATTTTTTTCCAAATGCACAGCAGTTATGGCTTCATGCCAACATCTGTAAGTTGATGAAAGTTAATTAACTTTAATAATATATGTTAAGCTAATGACTTGTTGCAGCCTCATATGTATTTCTAAATGTGTATATACAAGAAAATCAGTCTTATACCTAAATGTAAAATTATGGAATTTTTTTCCAAACACACTGCCGTTATGGCTTTATGCCAACTTCTGTAAGTTGAAGAAGGTTAATTAGTTTTAATATGTGAAGTAATTTGTTGTGGATTTCTAATAGTGTTTATGCAAGAAAATTGGTTTTATTACTAAATGTAAAATTATGAAATTTTTTTCCAAATGCACAGCCGTTATGGCTTTATGCCAAGTTCTGTAAGATGAAGAAGGTTAATTAACTTTATTATGTGAGGCTATTGATTTGAAGCCATTCGACATAGATTGCCAAATGTGTATCTGCAAGAAAATCGGTTTTATACTTAAATGTAAAATTTTGTAAATTTTTCCAATGCTCTGTCGTTTTGGCTTTTTGTTTACTTGAGTAAGATGATGAGGGTTAACTAACTTTAATATGTTAAGATAATGATTTGAAGCAACTTTATATGGATTTCTAAATGTGCACATGCAATAAAATCGGTTTCCTACCTTAATGCAAAAGTATGGAATTTTTTCCAAATGCACTGCCGTTATGACTTTATGCCAATTTCTGTAAGATGAAGAAGGTTAATTAACTTTATTATGTGAGGCTATTGATTTGAAGCCATTCGACATAGATTGCCAAATGTGTATCTGCAAGAAAATCGGTTTTATACTTAAATGTAAAATTTTGTAAATTTTTCCAATGCTCTGTCGTTTTGGCTTTTTGTTTACTTGAGTAAGATGATGAGGGTTAACTAACTTTAATATGTGAAGCTAATGATTAGAAGCAATTCCTTGTGGATTTCTAAATGTGTATATGCAAGAAAAGCGGTTTTATGACTAAATGTAAAATTGTGGACTTTTTCCAAATGCAATGCCGTTATGGCTTTATGTCTACTTGAGTAAAATGATGAGGTTTAACTAACTTTAATAAGTAAAGTTAATGATTTGAAGCAATTCTTTGTCGATTTCGAAATGTGTATATGCAAGAAAATAGGTTTTATACCTAAATGTATAACTGTGGAATTTTTCCAAATGTACAGCCGTTATGGCTTTATGCCAACTTCTGTAAGATGAAGAAGGTTAATTAAATTTATTATGTGAGGCTATTGATTTGAAGCCATTCGACATAGATTGCCAAATGTGTATCTGCAAGAAAATCGGTTTTATACTTAAATGTAAAATTTTGTAAATTTTTCCAATGCTCTGTCGTTTTGGCTTTTTGTTTACTTGAGTAAGATGATGAGGGTTAACTAACTTTAATATGTGAAGCTAATGATTTGAAGCAATTCGTTGTGGATTTCGAAATGTGTATATGCAA
>NW_024394355.1:0-3311 GCF_016617805.1 Bactrocera tryoni
TTGTTCACCAAATTGTTGTTAGTAGCCAAGCGAAGCCAGGTCCTTCTCCACCTAGTCTTTCCAACGAAGTGGAGGTCTTCCTCTTTCTCAGCTTCCTCCGGCGGGTACTGGGCGAATACTTTCAGAGCGGCAGTCTTTTCGTCCATTCGGACGACATGACTTAACCAGCGCAACCGCTGTCTCTTAATACGCTGAACTACATATGTATGTCAATGTCGTCGCATATTTCATACAGGTCATCGTTCCACCGAATGCGATATTCTCCGATACCAATGCTCGAAAGACCATAAATTTTCCGCAGAACCTTCTCTCGAAAACTCCTTACGTCGACTCATCAGATGTTGTCATCGTCTATGCCTCTGCACCATATAGTAGAACAGGGATGATGAGTGATTTGTAGAGTTTGGTTTTTGTTCATCGAGAGAGGACTTCACTTCTCGATTGCCTACTTAGTCCAAAGTAACACCGATTATATTCTATTTAAGGAAAAATCAAGATTTTTTAAACAGAGAATCAGCACAATGGTTCCTGCGCTACTCCATTTTTCCATCTTTTTGCCAATTTTTTGGCTCCATCTCAAAAGAAGCGGGTCGGCGACTTGGTTGGCCAAGAATGAATCAAGCCAATTGTTCTGATGCAAGGGCATCCTGCATCGACCAGACCAAATAATAGTCAGAAGGTGAAAGGTCGGGATATGACGCCGAGCGTCATATCGCTCTCGTATAATTGATGAGTTGTCGGTAATGTTTCTCATTAAACCCGTAATGCAGCACGCCTTTCTCAACCAACCAAATTCAAAGCATTACTTTGGGCTGAGTTCAGGCCTCAGATTGACGGCCTAAGTTCCTAAGCTAGCCGTGAATATCCAACAAACAGCTTCTTACTAAAATCGATAGCAGAGAATTGTTCAGCTTAAAAGGCCTGAAACATTCCACGAATCTCCGGTCAGTAAGCAAGAGAGACATCTTGCAGAAATGGCACCTATGAAAACCATTAAAGCCATGGTCCCATAAGGTTTCATGTCAACCCTCGTGTGGTTTCACTGCGATGCATAGTTAACCACTGGGACCAAAACTGCAACTGTAGATCGAGCGGAGATAACGATTTGAAGCGGGGCCCTTACAACATGAATAACGAAAATCATTAAGACAAAAAATTAAAACAAAACCAACAAGTACCGGACAACAAATTGAATAGACTCAATAATTTCCTAAAAATCGACTTCAAGAGTACAGCAGTCGTTATGATCTCTCGTATAAGGTTGTAAATTCTTACCGATATTTTAAAAGTCTAATGGTTAATGCCGACATAGATCTAGGATATTCCATAGAGAGATCTTAAAAGTAAAAGGAAGGAGCCAGAGCCACTTTACCTCACAGCTACATGCATTAATCCCTTGATAATCGAAACGGCGCTTCGGGTAAACAAATTAACAGTTGACTCAGCAGCTCGAGAATGCTGAGTTCACAGTCTTTAGAGCCATATTTTCTTTTTTTAATTTTCTTATAGAATGTGGTATTGAAAGCCGAAGTACGGAACTTTAAACCGCTAAACCTAACCCACTCTCAACTCGTGGCACTCCTACGGAACCACTCGATTCAGTATTTTTTCGAAGGAGGGACGAGACATTTTAATTCCTCTCTATGATGAGAACTGTCTAACGCCGAATCTCCTGAAAATGTCTCAGTTTTGTTTAAAATACAAGGGCATCGAAGAATACTTCTTCAAATTGTTCTTTACACTCTGAACACATCAGGAAACGTATACAAATCCGGATGCCTTTCAATCTCATAGATCAGACTTGCGCATGGACCGGCGTTCAGACATTTTGTCGGCAGTTCGTGTTACTAAAACTGGTCGAGTACCAATGAAAGTGCAGATTATGGAGGAAAGCAGTACAGTGACTGAAATATGTGATCGAATTTTGAATAATTGTGGTAGAGGACTCCAAGAACGAAGTGTAACCAACTTCAGACCGTTCGCGCAGCTGTCGCACTGGAATCAGCTGTTTATAAATTTGCTGAATGACAGTTCGGAGTATTGTTCACAAGTTTAATGTGAATAAAGTTTTTGTTTATCGCACCATAACTCATTGCAATGATGCTGGTAGCATCGCAAAACGCCATGGAGGTGATCATCAAAAGACTGCAACGTCACGTGAAATGGTTCGGAAAGTAAAGAAGCGACTTGAGCGAAATCCACGACGAAGTGCCAATCAAATGGATAAAGAACTGAAAATATTCGACCGCAGCATCCGACGCATATTGAAAAATGAGCTCAAGGTCAAGCCTTATAAGTTTCAAAAGGCCCAATATCTCACACTGAAGTAGCAACTAGTAAGACTTGAGAGAGCGAAGCAGTTGCTTCGCTTGGCCGAAAGCGGTCAAATTCCGAACATTGTGTTTTCTGACGAAAAAATTTTTCCAATTGAGCAATTCGTAAACTCTCAAAACGATAGGGTTTACTTGACCGACCGTTCATACGAGAATCTAAGTCATCGGTTGGCCACCAGGAGGCAGCACCCGCCACAAATAATGGTTTGGGCCGCTGTCACCGCAGATGGGCGCTCTCCAATTGTTTTCATCGAGCCTGGTGAAAGTAAATGCCACATATTATCGGGAAAGTGTTCTGGAGGCTGCTTTGAAGCCGTGGGCAAACAAACATTTCGGTCGCAAACCATGGACGTTTCAACAAGACTCAGCACCGCCTCACAAAGCGCGAGTGAACCAGGAATGGCTGAAAAACAACGTTCCGAACTTCATTACGACCACACAATGGCTCTCGAATTCACCAGATGCGAATCCAATGGATTATTATCTCTGGGCTATTTTGGAGAGTAAGGGTCCGAAGTAAAAAATACACCAGTCTCGAGATGCTGAAGAAAGCCATTGTCCATGAGTGGGCCAAAGTACCGGCAGGTCACATTCGGGCAGCTTGCGATTCGTTTTTTGACCGTCTCAAAGCCATAGTTAAGGCAAAAGGTGGTCATATCGAGCAAAAGTGAATTAGTCCTGAATTTATGATTATTTTCACACATTTTGTACTTTAAAATAAATAAAATTAATTTTCCAAACCGAATTTATGGCTTTTTTAATTGGTTACAATTCGAGTGCCGGACCCTGTAGCACTTTTCTGAAATATATGAAGTTATAGAGTTTTATAACCAGTTGAGCTTCTCTATTCCCAGTTTAGATTCTAACAAATATACGGACGATTTCAAAATAGTATCCGGTTTCACACGAACTTAGTACTTCCTTCATTTACTTAGCAGTATTCGTCTTGTCACTATGCTTCTGCCGCTATAACCCAAA
>NW_024394356.1:0-7720 GCF_016617805.1 Bactrocera tryoni
TCTAAAATTCTCTTTCTAAATTATCTTAATTCCTTGTACCTACAGATTCTGGTGTAACTGTTGGTCTCAAAACTAACAATGCGCGTGAAAGAGATTTAAAGAAATCTACTTCTGGTACTTCATTTATCACTATAATGATCACCAATGCGAATACGTAACAAAAAAGATATGTAATTTGAGTTACCCACTCAAGTTAGGTATATAAATGGACATACTGTATGTACAGTGTAACGCATAGGCAGTAGTATATTTGCATTTGGAAAACAACATAAAATCAAGCCTTCTGTATTGAAATAAATAAAATATTTAAATATTTTAAACTTCCAAGAAGTTTATTAATGATAATACTTGAAATTGTTTTATGAAAACTTTGCGAAAGCACTTAACGATATAATATACATATTTAATATTTCGAACAATTAGCTAAATAACCGCTAAGCACTTTCATTTTTAATGATTTCGAGATTGCTTTGATTAATTATGCAAATATGAAATTCTTCGGAAATATTTTGTAAATCAAAGATATTTACGTAATAGCAAAAGAACAACTTTGGATTGCAATTTAGTTTGTGTTTACCATTTTATGAAATCAGATTCATTAAACGAGAGAAAGTTTAGAGATTTTGACCAAATTCCTTTTGCAGATTGTGATTTTTAGTAAATAATGTGGAAAGAAGAAAATTTCGCTGTATCAAATGAGTTTGCGGATTTTATAAAAACCTAAGAAGGGTTTGTATAAAGATCACGAGAGCTCAAGTAACTATTTTTGAAGTGAACTTTCAGGCACTACGCTATTACATATTCACAAAAATTAATAACATTAATCCATGATCAGCTAATATACGTGTGAAGCCAAAAATACTATCTAGCTACGAAAAAAGTTTTTTGTTAGATTGTGTCTTGTTCACGCCATTACTCATCAGTTAAAAGCCAATTTCTAGCCTTACTAAATGCTTTGCACATTTTTAAAATACATAAGACGTGTATAAAGTCGGTATATGTACACACATAAACACCATAAGAGGTTACACATAAACGAAATCCATATTTGAAGGGCTTCACTACTAATTTGCTTGCAAGCGACTCTCAAAATGTTTGATGAATTACAAACACATAGTATCTTAATTTCAGGTGAAGGTTTCGTGAGCTCAACATGTTGTATGCTTACATGCATATAAGTGTTTATAAAATTACGCTTGTGGTTTGGTACAAAAATGCAAGTGTACAATTTTATTTAATTTAGATATATTTATTTCAACCGAGGTCACTTCACTACCACGTAAATATAAGTAAAGGTGTACCAAATGTTTACCACTTCTCGTTAAAAAGTATGACAATGTATATCTTCATACGCAGAAATTGTTTACAAATTTATATTTATTTTTTCAAACTTCTATTCATAATTTAATAAAGGTTATTTAAAACAATTAATATTTTTTCAACATTTCGCTTCTTCCTGCAATATAAATCACTACAGAAACCAGCAATCTACTTAAATTTTAAAAAACTCTTTTTTCACCCTTGCTTTTCAGTAACACGTACGAGAATGTTCTCATACTATCTTTAAATAAAATTTTGATCACAGGTACGTATACGCAACTCAAGATATACTACATATGTATATATTAAAAAAAAAAAACAGAAATTTGAAAGTGCACAGGAACTTACTTATTTAGCGTATGCAATGAATATTGCAACAGACAGCACTAAAGCGAGTTGTCCGACACTGTTGCATATAAAATCATTACCAACATTTTTTGTTTCGAACATATCAAAGAACTATTTTGTAGTTGTACGAGAGTAGTAAAGTACCAAACAAAAAATATATTTGTTGACATAGTGACTGAAAGCAAAAATGAAATAACTAATCAAGATATAGGTTTATTTATATATAAATGATCAGGATGAAAAGATGAGCTTAAATTCGATTCTAACGAAGTCAGTATGCCACCTTATGACCAAAAATTGTCCATACCGAAGCAAAACTGTTCAAGCCTCAGTATCTATAGTTGACTTTCGACCGGAAATACCGGTCAATATGTGAGATAGATAGTCGAAATTCAGCGATAATTATTTCTTCATAATATTACTTGTATAACTGTGTGTCAAAAATGGGTCTAATCGGATCAGTAGTTTCCTGAGCTCCATACAACTAATATATATTGGTGATGGTATGTGTTGCACCATAAAGAAATGCAGGGAACGTCTTATTAGTATCTGACATATTAATATATGAAAGAGATAACACGCAAAATAGTCACGTTTAATAATCTGTAAAAAAACTTTTGTTCATTCATACCATTCCAAAGATATTGAATTTTTTGTTCTCCAACCGCTCTTAAAACGTTTGGCACTTCGAAAAAATAAAAATTGTTTTGCAGATTATTAAATTAACCTAAAATAGCAAAATAGAACTGAAATCAATAGGGAACTTTGCAAATACTAATGTTGCAAGAAATTGTTGCTGACTACAACTTAATTAAAATTACGGAGCAATTAAACTTGTAATTAACTATAGTTTTCGCATTATACTATTTCAGTTTAAAAGATAGTTTCATTAACTATTAAATTTTACCACAATTTTCTTTGTAGTTATTAAAAATTAGAAACATAAATTCAGTTAGTATCGCTTTTTAACGCATAATTCACAGAGATTTAATATTGCTACTTTACTTAAATGAGTTTGAATATTTCGTTTCAAATGACATTTAGTTAAATTTTCATGTTAACAACCAGCCAACATTGATAGGTATTAATTATACGGAGTTTATGTGGATGCTGACTGAGGAAAGCAATTTAAATAGCCACAGTTTAATCAGAACAAAGTTCCCTTTATAATTAGCTTTTTTTTTTAATTTTGATGGCGAGTGTTGCCAAATATTATTTTTTGTATTCCCCGAAGGGATAAATGTGTCATGACTGTAGCTCCAGAAAATATTTCCAGTACTAACGATCTTTTTTACTCATTTAAGGGGGTATTCTAGTCTAGAATTTTGAAAAAATCGATTTTTTTTTTTGCATATTCTTAAAGACTGAACCTTTAAGAATATATTCCCCAAAGGAATTTTTAAAATTCCTATTATTTACCGACTTATAGCTATTTTAGTGACGCAGCGTGCAAACCGGCTCTGCAGCATGAAAATCTTTAATCGCGTTTTTCTCGAAACTACTATTACATGATTTCTGACATGATTTCTCAAGTTCTAATAAACCGATTAACTTGAAATTTGGTGTGGACCTTCTTTATGTATCTCTCTGGTTGGAACTGGGATTATTAAAAAATTTAGATTTTTACTATTTTTAAAAAATTTTGATCTTTGTCAAAAACGGGCAAAAAACTCAAACAGTCGCCATTTACTGAAAATTTTTTTTTTTTATTTATCCTAGTTGAGACGATAGCGGCATTTGTACTGATTAAATTTTTTTCTTTTTCAGTTCGCCCAAAGTGTTGGAATCGTGTCAGGAAGGGCACACCCTTATTTTCAACCCCCGTCACGCCACCACTCCGCAATTAATCAAATTATCACAAAAATTTTTTATTTTTTGTATTCTTAAAATATCAATAAATATCTGATAAAAAAATTGGATACTAAAAATTATTTTAGTTTTTTTTTATTGAACTTTAAAAAATGCCGTTAAATAGCATTTCTAGACTAGAATATCCCCTTAAGTTTCTTAATGGTTACAAGAATTTAACTTTTTCGCCATCCAGCTGCTCATATTACACTGTAAATGACCGTTTAATATCGGCGCATGCAACGATTTTTGTAAAAAAGAACGTGAAGTACTTACTACGTTGATGGTTTTGTTGGACCAAGACGATTTTTTGTATTTTTTGTAGATTTGACGATTTCGATTAATCAATTATTTTTAATAATCATAATTAAATCTAATTATCTAAATGCTATCCATTTGTGTTAAAGGTGCACAAAAATTTTTCGACATTGCCATATCCTTAAGCCAATGTCGCATAGTTTCCAACGTATTTTGACATCGTATGCAAAGAAACATTAAACGATGTTGAGTCTTGCTACTGTGTATCGGTAACACAATTCATAACAATGATTATTTGTGGGTCATAAAAGATGCTATGATATGCAGCAAAAAACTGGAAAAAGAGCTTTTAACACTATTCAATATCGCCTTGGTGAAATTTAAGTGCATAAGATCTACGTTAACCGGCTTTTTAAACTTTCTAATTTAAGGATAATGTTATTTTTATTATATATTGATTTTAAAAACAGATAAATATATGTATAAATAGACATTTATCTGTGATTTTCTATCATAGCAATGAATCCAGCTTTCACTCAACATTAAATTCCAGCGCGTTCACCTTTGCTTTAAATACTTCCTAGGACAATAAAAGTTACTCTTAATTTTTCTTTTGATTACATGTTGGAAATTTCCTTCAAAAATATGAAAAAGTTGCCTAATAACAGCAAACAATAATAAGCCAATCATCGTAAAACTCAATAATTGTGTAAATCAAATAGTAAATTATATACAAACCGCTGACAGGAGTTTATCAATAATACAAATAAGTTAGCCCAATCAACAAAATAAATAATCACTCATATGTATATAAAAAATAAACGAGCTATGCAGCTGACATCGCTGACTAAGGTCCTTTCTGCATAAATATATCGTAAGGAGGAAGGATATTGTTATAAATAGTTGCAACCCACACACGCTTAACAAACTAAAATAAAAATTCATTATTATTTGCGTATTCTCTGATGGAAAAACTCAATTTGAAATAAAATGGAGGTGAAACATGACACGAAAGCGTAACAATTGATTCAATATGCAAAAATAATCAAGAAGTTTGTCTAGCCAAATACACTTTTTTATTTCAGTTTTAACTCAAGAGAATTACCATTTTCACATGAAGAGCCTTTTCGACTAAAGACTGGTTTATTGTGTTTGCCTCTCCTGCGAGTTATCTAACTCGACACGAACTGAGTCTTGTTAACAAATTATCATAATGGTAACATAAAGTTATTAAATTGTTGCAATACTAAATATATTTGCACAGGCAATTCACAAGCTTATTGTTTTGAGTCTTTACTTGCTTAATCGCTGCAACAAAAAACACAAACTGTTGTTCGGTAAGCCGTAACACCTTAAACTTAAAACCAGTTGTTGAATAAGCAATCTTATAGTAAAAAGTAGCCTCGTTAATTGAACTCATGGTCAATGGCTTTGATCTTACCATCTCAGTGAGCCGTCAACATCACTGAATGGATGGTTGAACGAAAGAATACTATCTTCAGAATGATTGAAAAAACTTATTTCCTACAAATAGGACACGTAGAACAAATGAAATTGTCAGTTCAAAAAGAACAAAAGCTATGCCTTCTTTAAGATCATGAAACAAACAGTGTCCGAAATAATTTGACACAGTTTTGCAAATAAAAGGATAACACTAGTGCATTTTCGATTTCGCTGTTTTTTACTGTAATAAATTATAGGCAACCTGAATTGCTGATTTGAAAACACCAAATAGAGAAAAAACTCCTCAATAGCTGGGTTAGTGAATATTCTGAGCAAGAAACAAGTAAAGAAAGGCTACGCTTGGGTGCAGCCAAACATTTTATATTCTTGCTTAAAAGTTGCAGGGAAATAAATTAAGAGGTAAAACGTCAACCAGAGTATCGGAATCTTAGAAGTTTTATGTGTACTGATACTCTATATAACCCATACACTGGCCGAAATATTCGACGCAAGATTTGTTAGGAAACCCAAAATCATTAAATATGGGGTAGTTTGGGTAGTATTGACCTGCTTTTATCTATTAACCACACTCATTTGGTCATAAGTTGACATACTTTAATGGAATTACTAGTGCAAACCTCCTTGATTTGTGTACTGGAAAGTGAAAGAATCAAATGGAATTTGAAACTGTGACATATGGGAAGTAGGCGTGGTTAAAACGCACTGTGACATAGCAATATGAAGTTTTAAATTTAGTCCAAATCAGTTGAGCAGGTCCAAAGATTTGTGATTTCACCAAACAAAAACAAAACTATTATACTTTGCAGCAACAGGTTGTAAAAGTAAAATTATATATTTTTTTTCTGATAGAAGCCATAGAACATTTCTACAGTGTAAGCTATTTTCATCCCGTAGCAATATAATTGTTAGTAATTAACAAATAAGGGCACAATATACCTTAGATCATGGTGCAGCCCTCATTTATGTACATTGTATATATCTAATTAACAAATGCTTCCATTTTTGCTTTTAGTAAGGCCTTGTTACTAATTATGGGTAATTGTCAACCCACAGGCGAGAAAAAGTAATAGAAAGGGAAGAGCTGCAAATAAAATAAGTGGCGTTGAAAAAATATGACAAAAACTAAAAAAATGGATGTTGATCAGAGAAAAGGCAAAAGGTTAGTCAACAGCATTTATTCTGAAATAGTTACAACACAATTAGCTAAGTAAACATATGATATTATGGAAATGTAAATAATAAAAAATTAATATAGTTATATACTAGTGGTGTTGAATAAAAGCTTTTTACAAAAGCAAATAAAGCAAAAATATTTAGAACAAAAACGTACAAAAATATTAAAAAAAAAAACAAAGTCGTTTTTTATACTCCAAAGCCTTGTAGCTATTTGTATCTTTTCATTTTGTGTAATTAACTATTATTAAAATTCTCAGAAACACAAAGCAATAATTATTATCACAAAGCAAGAGCTGGATAGGAAACCCAGCTTAATTTTTTGTTTGCCTTTTCTAGCACGCACATTCTTTAAATATATTTAATTGTGTGCTTTTATATTGTACTTAAGTTTTCCTAGAATTTGAAATCTGCCTGCTTCGTTGTTATCTTTTTTCACCATTTACGTAATTTGCACTCAACTCTCCCTTGAGTATAAAAGTTAATGTGATGAAATGAAAACAGTTTCCTCTTTAACATATGTATCTGTTTTTTCCACTATTTTTCATAATGCCTTTGTGGATAATTTTTAAAAATTTGAAAATGCGAGAAACTTTTAACTATACAAGTATTTGCGTTGTGCAATAGTTAGTAGTGAAAAGTTTAATTTGCCAAGAAAAATTACTTAGAACTTTGAAGTAGAACGTTCTTTATGTCCGTCACATTATTCAGCTGGGAAAATGAACTCTCATAGATGAACAATATGTTGAATAACGCACAACGTGACCATGGTTCGTGTTAACATCCACATATTATGTATTTGTATTTTCACATATTTTCAATGCATATACGTACAGAATATAGCAAATATAAATTATAGCACTGTAAGAGCAGACTGTATAGAAAACTTGCGTGCACTGTATTTCAAAGTCAAACCAACAGTTATAAACCACGTTGAACTTGACGGCCATTTTTGCTGACAGTCACAGTTTTTGTTTCCAAAAATAGAAATATATTTCAATTACCCACAAGTCATTGTCTTGCTTTGTATGTGGTTCAAGTTTTCAGCGACACATACATTGGTTAACAAAGTGCTTAACTTCTTCAGTCCGGCGAAACTATTTAGAAACTTTCTTGATGATAATTTTCAAAGAAAAAACTTTTTATATATTTTTAGCAATCAAGTAATAATTTTAAAATTTCTATAGCGTTTGGAAGATTTGTTATCTTTATGTATTTTATTTATTGGCTTTATATGGGCCACTCAACAATGCACAGTATACGATGGAAATTACAGTTCAAAGCAATTTCCATTTTTCTTTTTTACTTC
>NW_024394357.1:0-6573 GCF_016617805.1 Bactrocera tryoni
TAACATCAAACGGCTAGTAAATATGTAAAGTTCATATTTTTACGCAACTTGATATCGATTGCTTAATGTGTATGTATCAAAAAATCGTGTCTACACCTTAATTTGAGATTGCAAAATTGTTCCAAATACACTGTCGCTATTGCTCTAAAACAACTCTATGACAACTCCAATTAAAATCAAAACGGCTAATTTGCATAAATATGTAAAGTTCGTATTTTTACGCATTTTGATATCGATTGCATAATATGTATGTACCAGAAAATCAATATTACATTTTAATTTAAGATTATAAATTTGTTCCAAATACACTGTCGCTATTGCTATAGAACAACTCTGTGACAACTCCAATAAAATCAAAGCGGCTAATTTGCATAAATATGTAAAGTTCATATTTTTACGCATCTTGATATCGATTGCATAATATGTATGTACCAAAAAATAAATTTTACATCTTAATTAAAGTTTGTAAAATTGTTCCAAATACACTGTCGCCATTGCTATAGGACAACTCTATGACAACTCCTATAACTTCAAAAAGGTTAATTAGCATAAATATGTAAAGTTCATATTTTTACGCATCTTGATATCGATTGCATAATATGTATGTACCAAAAAATCAATCTTACATCTTAATTTAAGGTTGCAAAATTGTTCCAAATACACTGTCGCTATTGCTATAGGGCAACTCTATGACAACTCCAATAACATCAAAACGATTAATTAGCAAAAATATGTGAGGTTCATATTTTTACGCTACCTGATATCGATTGCATATTGTGTGTGTATCAAAAAATCGATTCTACACCTTAATATAAGATTGTGAAATTGCTCCAAATACACTGTCGCTATGGCTATACGACAACTCTATGACAACTCCAATAACATCAAAACGGCTAATTTACATAAATATGTAAAGTTCATATTTTTACACAACTTAATATCGATTGCATATTGTCTATGTACCAACAAATCAATTCTACACCTTAATTTAAGATTGTAAAATTTTTCCAAATACATTGTCGTTATGGCTATACGACAACTCTATGACAACTCCAATAACATCAAAACGGCTAGTAAATATGTAAAGTTCATATTTTTACGCAACTTGATATCGATTGCTTAATGTGTATGTATCAAAAGATCGATTCTACACCTTAATTTAAGATTGCAAAGTTGTTCCAAATACACTGTCGCTTTTGCTATAGGGCAACTCTATGAACACTCCAATAACATCAAAACGCCTAATTTGCATAAATATGTAAAGTTCATATTTTTACGCAACTTGATATCGATTGCATAATATTTATGTACCAAAAAATCAATTTTACATCTTAATTTAAGATTGTAAAATTGTTCCAAATACACTGTCGCTATTGCTATAGGGCAACTCTATGACAACTCCAATAACAAAAAAACGGCTAATTGACAGAAATGTGAAAAGTTCATATTTTTACGAAACTTGATATCGATTGCTTAATGTGTATGTTCTACAAAATCGATTCTACACCTTAATATAAGATTGTAAAATTGTTCCAAATACATTGTCGTTATGGCTATACGACAACTCTATGACAACTCCACTAACATCAAAGCGGCTAGTTAGCATAAATATATGAAGTTCATATTTTTACGCTACCTAAAATCGATTGCATATTGTGTATGTACCAGCAAATCAATTCTACACATTAATTTAAGATTGTAAAAGTGTTCCAAATACACTGTCGCTATTGCTATAGAACAACTCTATGACAACTCCAAAAGCATCAAAACGGCTAATTTGCATAAATATGTAAAGTTCATATTTTTACGCATCTTGAAATCGATTGCATAATATGTATGTTCCAAAAAATCGATTTTACGTCTTAATTTAAGATTGTTAAATTTTTCCAAATACATTGCCGCTATTGCTATAGGACAACTCTATGACAATTTCAATAACATCAAAACGGCTAGTAAATATGTAAAGTTCATATTTTTACGCAACTTGATATCGATTGCTTAATGTGTATTTACTAAAAATCGATGCTACACCTTAATATAAGATTGTGAAATTGTTCCAAATACACTGTCGCTATTGCTATAGAACAACTCTATGACAACTCCAGTAACATCAAATCGGCTAATTTGCATAAATATGTAAAGTTCATACTTTTACGCATCTTGATATCGATTGCATAATATGTATGTACCAAAAAATCAATTTCACATCTTAATTAAAATTGTGAAATTGTTCCAAATACACGGTCGCTATTGCTATAGGACAACTCTATGACAACTCCAATAACATTAAAACGGGTAATTAGCAAAAATATGTAAAGTTCATATTATTACGCAACTTGATATCGATTGCTTAATGTGTATGTACCAAAAAATCGACTCTACACCTTAATATAAGATTGTGAAATTGCTCCAAATATACCGTCGTTATGGCTATACGACAACTCTATGGCAACTACAATAACATCAAAAAGGCTATTAACATAAATATGTAAAGTTCATAATTTTACGCATCTTGATATCGATTGCATAATATGTATGTACCAAAAAATCAATTTTACATCTTAATTTAGGATTGTGAAATTGTTCCATATACACTGTCGCTATTGCTATAGGACAACTCTATGACAACTCCAATAACATCAAAACGGCTAGTTAGCATAAATATGTATAGTTCATATTTGTACGCATCTTAATATCGATTGCTTAATGTGTATATATCAAAAAATCGACTCTACGCCTTAATATAAGCTTGTAAAGTTGTTCCATATACACTGTCGCCATTGCTATAGTACAACTCTATGACAACTCCAATAAACTCAAAACGGCTAGTTAGCATAAATATGTAAAGTTCATATTTTTACGCAACTTGATATCGATTGCATAATGAGTATGTGCCAAAAAATCCATCTTACACCTTAATATAAGATCGTGAAATTGTTCCAAATATACTGTCGTTATGGCTATACGACAACTCTATTGCAACTACAATAACATCAAAACGGCTAGTTAGCATAAATATGTAAAGTTCATATTTTTACGCAACTTGATATCGATTGCTTAATTTGTATGTATCAAAAAATCGATTCTACACCTTAACTTAAGATTGTGAAATTGCTCCAAATACACTGTCGTTATGGCTATACGACAACTCTATGAAAGCTCCAATTATATAAAAACGGCTAAATAGCATAAATATGTAAAATTCATATTTTTATGCAACCTGATATCGATTGAATAATGTGTATGCAGCAAAAAATCATTTCTACACCTTAATTTAGGATTGTTAAATTGTTCCAAATACATTGTTGCTATTGCTATAGGACAACTCAATGACAACTCCAATAACATCAAAACGGCTAGTCAGCATAAATATGTAAAGTTCATATTTTTACGCCACTTGATATCGATTGCTTATTGTGTAGGTATCAAAAAATCGATTCTACACCTTAATTTAAGATTGCAAAGTTGTTCCAAATACACTGTCGCTTTTGCTATGGGGCAACTCTATGACAACTCAAATAACATCAAAACAGCTAATTTGCACAAATATGTAAAGTTCATATTTTTACGAAACTTGATATCGATTGCATAATATGTATGTAGTAAAAAAACAATTTTACACATTAATTTTAGATTGTAAAATTGTTCCAAATACACTGTCGCTATTGCTATAGAACAACTCTATGACAACTCCAATAACATCAAATCGGCTAATTTGCATAAATATGTAAAGTTCATACTTTTACGAAACTTGATATCGATTGCTTAATGAGTATGTACCAAAATATCCATCCTACACCTTAATTTAAGACTGTAAAATTGTTCTAAATACACTGTCGTTATGGATATATGACAACTCTATGACAAATCCAATAAACTCAAAACGGCTAAATAGCATAAATATGTAAAGTTCATATTTTACGCAACTTGATATCGATTTCTTAATGAGCATGTTCTAAAAAATCGATTCTACACCTTAATATAAGATTGTAAAATTGTTCCAAATATATTGTCGTTATGGCTATACGACAACTCTATGACAACTACAATAAACTCAAAACGGCTAGTTAGCATAAATATGTAAAGTTCATATTTTACGCAACTTGATATCGATTGCATATTGTGTATGTACCAACAAATCAATTCTACCCCTTAACCTAAGCTTGCAAATATGTTCCAAATACACTGTCGCTATTGCTATAGGGCAACTCTATGACAACTCCAATAACAAAAAAACGACTAATTGACAGAAATGCGAAAAGTTCATATTTTTACGAAACTTGATATCGATTGCTTAATGTGTATGTTCTAAAAAATCGATTCTACACCTTAATATAAGATTGTGAAATTGGTCCAAATACTCTATCGCTATGGCTATACGACAACTCTATGACAACTCCAATAACATCAAAGCGGCTAGTTAGCTTAAATATGTAAAGTTCATATTTTTACGCTACCTGATATCGATTGCATAATATGTATGTACCAAAAAATCAATTTTACATCTTAATTTAAGATTGTAAAATTGTTCCAAATACACTGTCGCTATTGCTATAGGGCAACTCTATGACAACTCCAATAACTTCAAAAAAGGTAATTAGCATAAATATGCAAAGTTCATATTTTTACGCAACTTGATATCGATTGCTTAATGTGTATGTACCAAAAAATCGACTCTACACCTTAATGTAAGATTGTGAAATTGCTCCAAATATACCGTCGTTATTGCTATACGAACTCTATGGCAACTACAATAACATCAAAAAGGCTATTAACAGAAATATGTAAAGTTTATATATTTACGCATCTTGATATCGATTGCATAATATGTACATATGTACCAGAAAATTAATTTTACATCTTAATTTAGGATTGTTAAATTGTTCCAAATACATTGTCGCTTTTGCTATACGAAAACTCTATGACAACTCATATAACATCAAAAGGGCTAGTTAGCATAAATATGTATAGTTCATATTTGTACGCATCTTAATATCGATTGCTTAATGTGTATATATCAAAAAATCGACTCTACGCCTTAATATAAGCTTTTTAAGTTGTCCCATATACAATGTCGCCATTGCTATAGGACAACTCTTTGACAACTCCAATAAACTCAAAACGGATAGTTAGCATAAATATGTAAAGGTCATATTTTTACGCAACTTGATATCGATTGCATAATGAGTATGTGCCAAAAAATCCATCCTACACCTTAATATAAGATCGTGAAATTGCTCCAAATATACTGTCGTTATGGCTATACGACAACTCTATAGCAACTACAATAACATCAAAACGGCTAGTTAGCATAAATATGTAAAGTTCATATTTTTACGCAACTTGATATCGATTGCATAATATGTATTTACCAAAAAATCAAATTTACACATTAATTTTAGATTGTAAAATTGTTCCAAATACATTGTCGTTATGGCTATACGACAACTCCATGAAAATTCCAATAAACTCAAAACGGCTAGTTAGCATAAATATGTAAAGTTCATATCATACGCAACTTGATATCGATTGATTAATGAGTATGTACTAAAAAATCCATCCTACACCTTAATTACAGACTGTAAAATTGTTCTAAATACACTGTCGTTATGGATATATGACAACTCTATGACAAATCCAATAAACTCAAAACGGCGAGTTAGCATAAATATGTAAAGTTTATTTTTTTACGCAACTTGATATCGATTGCTTAATGAGTATGTACCAAAAAATCGAATCTACACCTTAATATAACATTGTGAAATTGCTCCAAATACACTGTCGTTATGGCTATACGACAACTCTATGAAAGCTCAAATAACATAAAAACGGCTAAATAGTATAAATATGCATTATACATCGTAATTTAAGGTTGTTAATTTGTTCCAAATACACTGTCGCTATTGCTATAGGGCAACTCTATGACAACTCCAATAACAAAAAAACTACTAATTGACAGAAATGTGAAAAGTTCATATTTTTACGAAACTTGATATCGATTGCTTAATGTGTATGTTTAAAAAAATCGATTCTACACCTTAATATAAGATTGTAAAATTGTTCCAAATATATTGTCGTTATGGCTATACGACATATCTATGACAACTCCAATAAACTCAAAACGGCTAGTTAGCATAAATATGTAAAGTTCATATTTTACGCAACTTGATATCGATTGCTTAATGAGTATGTACCAAAAAATCCATCCTACACCTTAATTTAAGACTGTAAAATTGTTCTAAATACACTGTCGTTATGGCTATATGACAACTCTATGACAAATCCAATAAACTCAAAACGGCGAGTTAGCATAAATATGTAAAGTTCATATTTTTACGCAGCTTGATATCGATTGCTTAATGAGTATGTACCAAAAAATCGAATCTACACCTTAATATAAGATTGTGAAATATCTCCAAATACACTGTCGTTATGGCTATACGACAACTCTATGAAAGCTCCAATAACATAAAAACGGCTAAATAGCATAAATATGCATTTTACATCTTAATTTAAGATTGTAAAATTGTTCCAAATACACTGTTGCTATTGCTATAGGGCAACTCTATGACA
>NW_024394358.1:0-4926 GCF_016617805.1 Bactrocera tryoni
TAATTAATTTTAATATGTGAATTTAATAATTTGAAGCAACTTGATATGGATTTCTAAATGTGCACATGCAAGAAAGTCGGTTTTATACCTAAAGGCAAAATTCTGAAATTTTTCCAAATGCACTGCCGTTATGGTCTTATGTCAACTTGAGTAAGATGACGAAGGTTAATTAACTTTAATAAGTTAAGATTATGATTTGAGGAAACTTGATATGGATTTATAAATGTGTACATGCCAGAAATTCGGTTTTATACCTAAATGAAAAATTCTGGAATTTTCTAAATGCACTGCCGTTTTGGCTTTATGGCAACTTCAGAAGATGAAGAAGAATAAATAACTTTAATATGTGGAGCTAATGATTTGAAGCAACTTGACATGGATTTCTTAATGTGTACATGACAGAAATTCGGATTTATACCTAAATGTAAATTTCTGCAATTTTCCAAATGCACTGCCGTTTTGGCTTTATGCCAACTTCAGTAAGATGAAGAAGATTACTTAACTTTAATATGTGAAGCTAATGATTTGAAGCAACTTGACATGGATTTCTAAATGTGTACATGCCAGAAATTTGGTTTTATACCTAAATGAAGAATTGTGGAATTTTTTCCAAATGCACTGCCCTTTTGGCTTTATGCCAACTTCTGTAACATGTCGAAGGTTAATTAACTTGAATATGTGACGTTAATGATTTGAATCAACTCGATATGAATTGCTAAATGTTTAAATGCAGGAAAGTCGGTTTATATTTAATGTAAAATTATGGAGTTTTTCCAAATGCACTTCCGTTGTGGCCTTATGCCAACTTCAGTAAGATGAAGAAGATTAATTAACTTTAATATGTGAGTTTAATAATTTGAAACAACTTAATATGGATTTCTAAATGTGTACATGCATGAGAGTCGGTTTTATACCTAAATGTAAAATTATGAAATTTTTCCAAATGCACTGCCGTTTTGGCTTAATGCCAACTTCAGTAAGATGAAGAAGATTAATTAACTTTAATATGTTAATAATTTGAAACAACTTGATATGGATTTCTAAATGTGTGCATGCAAGAAAGTCGGTTTTATACCTAAATGTGGAATATGGAATTTTTTCCAAATGCACTGCCGTTTTGGCTTTATGCCAGCTTGAGTAAGATGGTGAGGGTTAACTAACATTAATATGTTAAGCTAACCATTTGAGGTAACTTAATATGGATTTCTAAATACGTACATGCAAAAAAGTCGGTTTTATACCTAAATGTAGAATATGGAATTTTTTCCAAATGCACTGCCGTTTTGGATTTATGCCAGCTTGAGTAAGATGGTGAGGGTTAACTAACATTAATATGTTAGGCTAATGATTTGAAGCAGCTTGATATGGATTTCTAAATGTGTACATGCAAGAAAGTCGGTTTTATACCTAAATGTAAAATTCTGGAATTTTCCAAATTCGCTGCCGTTTTGGCTTTATGTGAACTTCAGTAAGATGAAAAAACTTAATTAACTTTAATATGTGAATTTATAAATTTTAAGCAACTTGATATGGATTTCTAAATTTGTAAATGCAAGAAAGTCAGTTTTATACCTAAGTGTAAAATTATGGAATTTTTCCAAATGCACTCTGGGTTTTGGCTTTATGCCAAACTTCTGTACGATGAAGAAAGTTAATTAATTTTAATATGTGAATTTAATAATTTGAAGCAACTTGATATGGATTTCTAAATGTGCACATGCAAGAAAGTCGGTTTTATACCTAAAGGCAAAATTCTGGAATTTTTCCAAATGCACTGCCGTTATGGTCTTATGTCAACTTGAGGAAGATGGTGAGGGTTAATTAACTTTAATATTTTAAGCTAATGATTTGAGGTAACTTAATATGGATTTCTAAATACGTACATGCAAAAAAGTCGGTTTTATACCTAAATGTAGAATATGGAATTTTTTCCAAATGCACTGCCGTTTTGGATTTATGCCAGCTTGAGTAAGATGGTGAGGGTTAACTAACATTAATATGTTAGGCTAATGATTTGAAGCACCTTGATATGGATTTCTAAATGTGTACATGCAAGAAAGTCGGTTTTATACCTAAATGTAAAATATGGATTTTTTTCCAAATGCACTGCCGTTATGGTCTTATGTCAACTTGAGTAAAATGGTGAGGGTTGATTAACTTTAATATGTTAAGCTAATGATTTGAGGTAACTTGATATGGACTTCTAAATTTGTACGTGCAAGAAAGTCGGTTTTATACCTAAATGAAGAATATGAATTTTTTTCCAAATTCACTGCCGTTTTGGCTTTATGCCAGCTTGAGTAAAATGGTGAGGTGTAACTAACATTAATATGTTAAGCTAATGATTTGAGGCAACGTGATATGGATTTCTAAATGTGTACATGCAAGAAAGTCGGTTTTATACCTAAATGTAAAATACGGATTCTTTTCCAAATGCACTGCCGTTATGGTCTTATGTCAACTTGAGTAAGATGGTGAGGGTTAATTAACTTTAATATGTTAAGCTTATGATTTGAGGTAACTTTATATGGATTTCTAAATGCGTACATGCAAGAAAGTCGGTTTTATACCTAAATGTAGAATATGGATTTTTTTCCAAATGCACTGTCGATTTGGCTTTATGCCAGCTTGAGTAAAATGGTGAGGGTTAACTTACATTAATATGTTAAGCTAAAGATTTGAGGCAACTTGATATGGATTTCTAAATGTGTACATGCAAGAAAGTCGGTTTTATACCTAAATGTAAAATATGGATTTTTATCCAAATGCACTGCCGTTATGGTCTTATGTCAACTTGAGTAAGATGGTGAGGGTTAATTAACTTTAGTATGTTAGGCTAATGATTTGAGGTAACTTAATATGGATTTCCGAATGCGTACATGCCAGAAAGTCAGTTTTATACCTAAATGTAGAAAATGGAATTTTTTCCAAATGCACTGCCGTTTTGGCTTTATGCCAGCTTGAGTAAGATGGTGATTGTTAACTAACATTAAAATGTTAAGCTAATGATTTGAGGCAACTTGATATGGATTTCTAAATGTGTACATGCAAGAAAGTCGGTTTTATACCTAAATGTAAAATTGCGGAATTTTTTCCAAATGCACTGCCGTTATGTTCTTATGTCAACTTGAGTAAGATGGCGAGGGTTAATTAACTTTAATATGTTAAGCTAATGATTTGAAGCAACTTGATATGGATTTCTAAATGTTTAAATGCAGGAAAGTCGGTTTATATTTAATGTAAAATTATGGAGTTTTTCCAAATGCACTTCCGTTGTGGCTTTATGCCAACTTCAGTAAGATGAAGAAGATTAATTAACTTTAATATGTGAGTTTATTAATTTGAAACAACTTAATATAGATTTCTAAATGCGTACATTCAAAAGAGTCGAATTTATACCTAAATGTAAAATTATGAAATTTTTCCAAATGCACTGCCGTTTTGGCTTAATGCCAACTTCAGTAAGATGAAGAAGATTAATTAACTTTAATATGTTAATAATTTGAAAAAACTGGATATGGATTTCTAAATGTGTACATGCAAGAAAGTCGGTTTTATACCTAAATGTGGAATATGGAATTTTTTCCAAATGCACTGCCGTTTTGGCTTTATGCCAGCTTGAGTAAGATGGTGAGGGTTAACTAACATTAATATGTTAAGCTAATGATTTGAAGCAACTTGATATGGATTTCTAAATGTGTACATGCAAGAAAGTCAGTTTTATACCTAAATGTAAAATTATGGAATTTTTCCAAATGCACTCAGGGTTTTGGCTTGATGCCAAACTTCTGTACGATGAAGAAAGTTAATTAATTTTAATATGTGAATTTAATAATTTGAAGCAAATTGATATGGATTTCTAAATGTGCACATGCGAGAAAGTCGGTTTTATACCTAAAGGCAAAATTCTGGAATTTTTCCAAATGCACTGCCGTTATGGTCTTATGTCAACTTGAGTAAGATGGTGAGGGTTAATTAACTTTAATATGTTAAGCTTATGATTTGAGGTAACTTTATATGGATTTCTAAATGCGTACATGCAAGAAAGTCGGTTTTATACCTAAATGTAGAATATGGATTTTTTTCCAAATTCACTGCCGTTTTGGCTTTATACCAGCTTGAGTAAAATGGTGAGGTGTAACTAACATTAATATGTTAAGCTAATGATTTGAGGCAACGTGATATGGATTTCTAAATGTGTACATGCAAGAAAGTCGGTTTTATACCTAAATGTAAAATACGGATTCTTTTCCAAATGCACTGCCGTTATGGTCTTATGTCAACTTGAGTAAGATGGTGAGGGTTAATTAACTTTAATATGTTAAGCTTATGATTTGAGGTAACTTTATATGGATTTCTAAATGCGTACATGCAAGAAAGTCGGTTTTATACCTAAATGTAGAATATGGATTTTTTTCCAAATGCACTGTCGTTTTGGCTTTATGCCAGCTTGAGTAAAATGGTGAGGGTTAACTTACATTAATATGTTAAGCGAAAGATTTGAGGCAACTTGATATGGATTTCTAAATGTGTACATGCAAGAAAGTCGGTTTATACCTAAATGTAAAATATGGATTTTTATCCAAATGCACTGCCGTTATGGTCTTATGTCAACTTGAGTAAGATGGTGAGGGTTAATTAACTTTAATATGTTAGGCTAATGATTTGAGGTAACTTAATATGGATTTCCGAATGCGTACATGCCAGAAAGTCGGTTTTATATCTAAATGTAGAAAATGGAATTTTTTCCAAATGCACTGCCGTTTTGGCTTTATGCCAGCTTGAGTAGGATGGTGATTGTTAACTAACATTAATATGTTAAGCTAATGATTTGAGGCAACTTGATATGGATTTCTAAATGTGTACATGCAAGAAAGTCGGTTTTATACCTAAATGTAAAATTCTGGAATTTTTAAATGCACTGCC
>NW_024394359.1:0-2908 GCF_016617805.1 Bactrocera tryoni
CAACTTGAGTAAGTTGATGAGGGTCAATTAATTTTAATATGTTAAGCAAATGATTTGAAGAACTTGATATGTATTTTTAAATGTGTACATGCAAGAAAATCGGTTTTATACCTGAATGTAAATTTATGGAATTTTTTTCCAAATGCACTGCCGTTATGGCTTTATGGCAACTTGGTTAAGATGATGAGGGTTAATTAACTTTAATTTTACATATTAAAGTTAATGATTTGAAAAAACTTGATATGTATTTCTAAATGTGTATATGCAAGAAAATCGGTTTTATACCTGAATGTAAAATTCCGTAATTTTTCCCAATGCTCTGTCGTTTTGGCTTTATGTCAACTTGAGTAAGTTGATGAGAATCAATTAATTTTAATATGTTAAGCAAATGATTTGAAGCAACTTGATATGCATTTCTAAATGTGTATATGCAAGAAAATCGGTTTTATACCTGAATGTAAAATTATGGAATTTTTTTCCAAATGCACTGCCGTTGTGGCTTTATGTCAACTTGAGTAAGATGATGAGCGTTAATTAAATTTAATATGGGAAGCTAATGATTTGAAGCAATTCGTTGTGGGATTCTATATGCGTGCATGCAAGAAAATCGGTTTTATACCTGAATGTAAAATTATGGAATTTTTTTCAAATGCACTGCCGTTATGGTCTTATGTCAACTTGAGTAAGTTGATGAGGGTAATTATTTTTAATATGTTAAGCAAATGATTTGAAGCAATTCGTTGTGGATTTCTTAATGTGTATATGCAAGAAAATCGGTTTTGTACCTGAATGTAAAATTATGGAATTTTTTTCCAAATGCACTGCCGTTGTGGCTTTATGTCAACTTGAGTAAGATGATGAGCGTCAATTAAATTTAATATGTGAAGCTAATGATTCGAAGCAATTCTTTGTAGAATTCTATATGCGTGCATGCAAAAAAATCGGTTTTATACCTAAATTTAAAATTATGGAATTTTTTTCAAATGCGCTGCCGTTATGGCTTTATGTCAACTTGAGTAAATTGATGAGGGTCAATTAATTTTAATATGTTAAGCAACTGTTTTGAAGAACTTGATATATATTTCTGAATGTGTATATGCAAGAAAATCGGTTTTATACCTGAATGTAAAATTATGGAATTTTTTTCAAATGCACTGCCGTTATGGTCTTATGTCAACTTGAGTAAGTTGTTGGGGGTAATTATTTTTAATATGTTAAGCAAATGATTTGAGGCAATTCGTTGTGGATTTCTAAATGCGTATATGCAAGAAAATCGGTTTTATACCTGAATATAAAATTATGGAATTTTTCCACATGCACTGCCGTTTTGGCTTTATGTCAACTTGAGTAAGTTGATGAGAATCAATTAATTTTAATATGTTAAGCAAATGATTTGAAGAACTTGTTGATATGTATTTCTAAATGTGTATATGCAAGAAAATCGGTTTTATGCCTGAATGTAAAATTATGGAATTTTTCTTCCAAATGCACTGCCGTTGTGGCTTTATGTCAACTTGAGTAAGATGATGAGCGTCAATTAAATTTAATATGTGAAGCTAATGATTCGAAGCAATTCTTTGTAGAATTCTATATGCGTGCATGCAAAAAAATCGGTTTTATACCTAAATTTAAAATTATGGAATTTTTTTCAAATGCGCTGCCGTTATGGCTTTATGTCAACTTGAGTAAATTGATGAGGGTCAATTAATTTTAATATGTTAAGCAACTGTTTTGAAGAACTTGATATATATTTCTGAATGTGTATATGCAAGAAAATCGGTTTTATACCTGAATGTAAAATTATGGAATTTTTTTCAAATGCACTGCCGTTATGGTCTTATGTCAACTTGAGTAAGTTGTTGGGGGTAATTATTTTTAATATGTTAAGCAAATGATTTGAGGCAATTCGTTGTGGATTTCTAAATGCGTATATGCAAGAAAATCGGTTTTATACCTGAATATAAAATTATGGAATTTTTCCACATGCACTGCCGTTTTGGCTTTATGTCAACTTGAGTAAGTTGATGAGAATCAATTAATTTTAATATGTTAAGCAAATGATTTGAAGAACTTGTTGATATGTATTTCTAAATGTGTATATGCAAGAAAATCGGTTTTATGCCTGAATGTAAAATTATGGAATTTTTCTTCCAAATGCACTGCCGTTGTGGCTTTATGTCAACTTGAGTAAGATGATGAGCGTTAATTAAATTTAATATGTGAAGCTAATGATTTGAAGCAATTCGTTGTGGAATTCTATATGCGTGCATGCAAGAATATCGGTTTAATACCTAAATATAAAATTATGGAATTTTTTTCAAATGCACTGCCGTTATGGCTTTATGTCAACTTGAGTAAATTGATGAGGGTCAATTAATTTTAATATGTTAAGCAACTGATTTGAAGAACTTGATATGTATTTCTAAATGTGTATATGCAAGAAAATCGGTTTTATACCTGAATGTAAAATTATGGAATTTTTTTCAAATGCACTGCCGTTATGGCTTTATGTCAACTTGAGTAAATTGATGAGGGTCAATTAATTTTCATATGTTAAGCAACTAATTTGAAGAACTTGATAGGTATTTCTAAATGTGTACATGCAAGAAAATCGGTTTTATACCTGAATGTAAAATTATGGAATTTTTTTCAAATGCACTGCCGTTATGGTCTTATGTCAACTTGAGTAAGTTGATGAGGGTCAATTAATTTTAATATGTTAAGCAAATGATTTGAAGAACTTGATATGTATTTCTAAATGTGTATATGCAAGAAAATCGGTTTTATACCTGAATGTAAAATTATGGAATTTTTTTCCAAATGCACTGCCGTTGTGGCTTTATGTCAACTTGAATAAAAAGATGAGGGTTAATTAACTTTAACATGTTAAGCAAATGATTTGACAAAA
>NW_024394360.1:0-7762 GCF_016617805.1 Bactrocera tryoni
AAATCGATTCTACACCTTAACTTAAGGTTGTGAAATTGCTGCAAAGACAATGTCGTTATGGCTATACGACAACTCTATGAAAGCTCCAATAACATCAAAACGGCTAAATAGCATAAATATGTAAAGTTCATATTTTTACGCAACCTGATATCGATTGCACAATGTCTATATACCATAAAATCATTTCTACACCTTAATTTCGGATTGTTAAATTGTTCCAAATACACTGTCGCTATTGCTTTAGGACAACTCTATGACAACTCCAATAACACCAAAACGGTTAGTTAGCATAAATATGTAAAGTTCATATTTTTACGCAACTTGATAACGATTGCTTAATGTGTATGTATCAAAAAATCGATTCTACACCTTAACTTAAGATTGTGAAATTGCTCCAAAGACACTGTCGGTATGGCTATACGATAACTCTGTGAAAGCTCCAATAACATCAAAACGGCTAAATAGCATAAATATGTAAATTTCATAATTTTACGCAACCTGATATCGATTGCATAATGTGTATGTACCACAAAATCAATTCTACACCTTAATTTCGGATTGTTAAATTGTTCCAACTACACTGTCGCTATTGCTTTAGGACAACTCTATGACAACTCCAATAACATCAAAACGGGTAATTAGCAAAAATATGTAAAGTTCATATTTTTACGCATCTTGATATCGATTGCTTAATGTGCATGTACTAAAAATGGATTCTACACCTTAATATAAGATTGTGAAATTGCTCCAAGTACACTGTCGCTGTGGCTATACGACAACTCTATGACAACTCCAATCACATCAAAACGGCGAGTTAACATAAATATGTAAAGTTCATATTTTTACGCAACTTGATATCGATTGCTTAATGTGCATGTATCAAAATATCGATTCTACACCGTTTCTTAAGATTGTTAAAATTCTCCAAATGCACTGGCGTTATGGCTATACGACAACTCTATGACAACTCCCATAACTTCAAAAAGGCTAATTTGCATAAATATGTTAAGTTCATACTTTTACGCAACTTGATAATGATTGCTTAATGTGTATGTATCAAAATATCGATTCTACACCGTTTCTTAAGATTGTTAAAATTCTCCTAATGCACTGGCGTTATGGCTATACGACAACTCTATGACAACTCCCATAACTTCAAAAAGGCTAATTAGCATAAATATGTAGAGTTCATATTTTTACGCAAGCTGATATCGATTGCATAATGTGTATGTACCAAAAAATCAATTCTACGCCTTAATTTAGGATTGTTAAGTTGTTCCAAATAAACTGTCGCTATTGCTATGGGACAACTCTGTGACAACTCCAATAACATTAAAACGGGTAATTAGCAAAAATATGTAAAGTTCATATTTTTACGCATCTTGATATCGATTGCTTAATGTGCATGTACTAAAAAATGGATTCTACACCTTAATATAAGATTGTGAAATTGCTCCAAATACACTGTCGCTATGGCTATACGACAACTCATAACATAAATATGTAAAGTTCATATTTTTACGCAACTTGGTATGGATTGCTTAATGTGTATGTATAAAAAAATCGGTTCTACACCTTAACTTAAGATTGTGAAATTGCTCCAAAGTCACTGGCGTTATGGCTATACGACAACTCTATGACAACTCCAATATCATCAAAACGGCTAAATAGCAAAAATATGTAAAGTTAATATTTTTACGCAACCTGATATCGATTGCATATTGTGTATGTACCAGAAAATCAATTCTACACCTTTATCTTAGATTGCAAAAATGTTCCAAATACATTGGCGCTATGGCTATAGGACAACTCTATGACAACTCCAAAAACATCAAAACGGCTAGTTAGCATAAATATGTAAGGTTCATATTTTTACGTAACTTGATATCGATTGCTTTATGTGTATGTACTAAAAAATCGATTCTACACCTTAATATAAGATTGTGAAATTGATCCGAATACACTGTCGCTATGGCTATACGACAACTCCATGTTAACTCCAATAACAGCAAAACGGCTAATTAACAGAAATATGTAAATTTCATATTTTTACGCAACCTGATATCGATTGCATAATGTGTATGTACCACAAAATCAATTCTACACCTTAATTTCGGATTGTTAAATTGTTCCAAATACACTGCCGCTATTGCTTTAGGACAACTCTATGACAACTCCAATAACATTAAAACGGGTAATTAGCAAAAATATGTAAAGTTCATATTTTTACGCATCTTGATATCGATTGCTTAATGTGCATGTACTAAAAAATGGATTCTACACCTTAATATAAGATTGTGAAATTGCTCCAAATACACTGTCGCTATGGCTATACGACAAATCTATGACAACTCCAATAACATCAAAACGGCGAGTTAGCATAAATATGTAAAGTTCATATTTTTACGCAACTTGATATCGATTCCTTTATGTGCATGTATCAAAAATTCGATTCTATACCTTAACTTAAGATTGTGATATGGCTCCAAAGAAACTATCGGTATGGCTATAGGACAACTCTATGACAACTCCAAAAACATCAAAACGGCTAGTTAGCATAAATATGTAAGGTTCATATTTTTACGTAACTTGATATCGATTGCTTTATGTGTATGTACTAAAAAATCGATTCTACACGTTAATATAAGATTGTGAAATTGATCCAAATACACTGTCGCTATGGCTATACGACAACTCCATGACAACTCCAATAACAGCAAAACGGCTAATTAACAGAAATATGTAAATTTCATATTTTTACGCAACCTGATATCGATTGCATAATATGTATGTACCAAAAAATCAATTCTACACCTTAAATTAGGATTGTTAAGTTGTCCCAAATACACTGTCGCAATTGCTATAGGACAACTCCAATAACACCAACACGGGTAATTAGCAAAAATATGTAAAGTTCATATTTTTACGCATCTTGATATCGATTGCTTAATGTGCATGTACCAAAAAATCAATTCTACACCTTAATCTAAGATTGCAAAATTGTTCCAAATACCTTGTCTCTATGGCTATAGGACAACTCTATGAAAGCTCCAATACCATCAAAACGGCTAAGTAGCATAAATATGTAAAGTTCATATTTTTACGCAACCTGATATCGATTGCACAATGTCTATATACCACAAAATCAATTCTACACCTTAATTAAGGATTGTTAAAATGTTCCAAATACACTGTCGCTATTGCTATACGACAACTCTATGACATTCCAATAATATCAAAACGGCTAGTTAGCATAAATATGTAAAGTTCATATTTTTACGCAACTTGATAACGATTGCTTAATGTGTATGTATGAAAAAATCGATTCTACACCGTATCTTAAGATTGTGAAAATGCTCCAAAGGCACTGTCGTAATGGCTATACGACAACTCTATGACAACTCTCATAACTTCAAAAAGGCTAATTAGCATAAATATATAAAGTTCATATTTTTACGAAACCTGATATAGATTGCATAATGTGTATGTACCAAAATATCAATTCTACACCTTAGTTTAGGATTGTTAAATTCTTACAAATACACTGTCGCTATTGCTATAGGACAACTCTATGACAACTCCAATAACATCAAATCGGCTAGTTAGCATAAATATGTAAAGTTCATATTTTTACGCAACTTGATAACGATTGCTTAATGTGTATGTATCAAAAAATCGGTTCTACACCTTAACTTAAGATTGTGAAATTGCTCCAAAGTCACTGTCGATATGGCTATACGACAACTCTATGACAACTCCAATAATATCAAAACGGCTTAATAGCAAAAATATGTAAAGTTATTATTTTAACGCAACCTGATATCGATTGCATAATGTGTATGTACCAGAAAAACAATTCTACACCTTAATCTAAGATTGCAAAAATGTTCCAAATACATTGTCGCTATGGCTATAGGACAACTCTACGACAACTCCAAAAACATCAAAACGGCTAGTTAGCATAAATATGTAAAGTTCGTATTTTTACACAAGTTGATATCGATTGCTTAGTGTGTATGTATCAAAAAATCGGTTCTACACCTTAACTTAAGATTGTGAAATTGCTCCAAAGTCACTGTCGTTATGGCTATACGACAACTCTATGACAACTCCAATAACATCAAAACGGCTTAATAGCAAAAATATGTAAAGTTATTATTTTAACGCAACCTGATATCGATTGCATAATGTGTATGTACCAGAAAAACAATTCTACACCTTAATCTAAGATTGCAAAAATGTTCCAAATACATTGTCGCTATGGCTATAGGACAACTCTATGACAACTCCAAAAACATCAAAACGGCTAGTTAGCATAAATATGTAAAGTTCATATTTTTACACAAGTTGATATCGATTGCTTAGTGTGTATGTATCAAAAAATCGATTCTACACCTTAACTTAAGGTTGTGAAATTGCTCCAAAGACAATGTCGTTATGGCTATACGACAACTCTATGAAAGCTCCAATAACATCAAAACGGCTAAATAGCATAAATATGTAAAGTTCATATTTTTACGCAACCTTATATCGATTGCACAATGTCTATATACCACAAAATCAATTCTACACCTTAATTTAAGATTGTGAAATTGCTCCAAAGACACTGTCGGTATGGCTATACGACAACTCTGTGAAAGCTCCAATAACATCAAAACGGCTAAATAGCATAAATATGTAAATTTCATATTTTTACGCAACCTGATATCGATTGCATAATGTGTATGTACCAATAACATCAACACGGGTAATTAGCAAAAATATATAAAGTTCATATTTTTACGCTACCTGATATCGATTGCATATTGTGTATGTACCAAAAAATCAATTCTACACCTTAATCTAAGATTGCAAAATTGTTCCGAATACCTTGTTGCTATGGCTATAGGACAACTCTTTGATAGCTCCAATAACATCAAAACGGCTAGTTAGCATAAATATGTAAAGTTCATATTCTTACGCAACTTGATATCGATTGCCAAGTGTGTATGTATTACAAAAACGTTTCTACACCTTAACTTAAGATTGTGAAATTGCTCCAAAGACACTGGCGGTATGGCTATACGACAACTCTGTGAAAGCTCCAATAACATCAAAACGGCTAAATAGCATAAATATGTAAATTTCATATTTTTACGCAACCTGATATCGATTGCATAATGTGTATGTACCACAAAATTATTTCTACACCTTAATTTCGGATTGTTAAATTGTTTTAAATACACTGTCGCTATTGCTATAGGACAACTCTATGAAAACTCCAATAACATCAAAACGGCTAAATAGCATAAATATGTAAAGTTCATATTTTTACGCATCTTGATATCGATTGCTTAATGTGCATGTACTAAAAATCGATTCTACATCTTAATATGAGATTGTTAAATTGCTCCAAATGCACTGTCGTTATGGCTATACGACAACTCTATGAAAGCTCCAATAACATCAAAACGGCTAAATAGCATAAATATGTAAAGTTCATATTTTTACGCAACTTGATAACGATTGCTTAATGTGTATGTATCAAAAAATCGATTCTACACCGTATCTTATGATTGTGAAATTGCTCCAAAGGCACTGTCGTTATGGCTATACGACAACTCTATGACAACTCCCATAACTTCAAAAAGGCTAATTAGCATAAATATGTAGAATTCATATTTTTACGCAAGCTGATATTGATTGCATAACGTGTATGTACCAAAAAATCAATTCTACGCCTTAATTTAGGATTGTTAAATTGTTCCAAATAAACTGTCGCTATTGCTATAGGACAACTCTATGACAACTCCAATAACATTAAAACGGGTAATTAGCAAAAATATGTAAAGTTCATATTTTTACGCAACTTGATATCGATTGCTTAATGTGCATGTACTAAAAAATGGATTCTACACCTTAATATAAGATTGTGAAATTGCTTCAAAAACACTGTCGCTGTGGCTATACGACAATTCTATGACAACTCCAATAACATCAAAACGGCGAGTTAGCATAAATATGTAAAGTTCATATTTTTGCGCAACTTGATATCGATTGCTTAATGTGTATGTATAAAAAAATCGGTTCTACACCTTAACTTAACATTGTGAAATTGCTCCAAAGTCACTGTCGTTATGGCTATGCGACAATTCTATGACAACTCCAATAACATCAAAACGGCTAAATAGCAAAAATATGTAAAGTCAATATTTTTACGCAACCTGATATCGAATGCATAATGTGTATGTACCAGAAAATCAATTCTACACCTTAATCTAAGATTGCAAAAATGTTCCAAATACATTTTCGCTATGGCTATAGGACAACTCTATGACAACTCCAATAACATCAAAACGGCTAGTTAGCATAAATATGTAAAGTTCATATTTTTACGCAACTTGATAACGATTGCTTAATGTGTATGTATCACAAAATCGATTCTACACCGTAACTTAAGATTGTGAAATTGCTCCAAAGACACTGTCGTTATGGCTATACGACAACTCTATGACAACTCCAATAACATCAAAACGCCTAATTAGCATAAATATGTAAAGTTCATATTTTTACGCAACTTGATATCGATTGCATAATGTGTATGTACCAAAATATCAATTCTACACCTTAATTAAGGATTGTTAAATTGTTCCAAATACACTGTCGCTATTGCTATAGGACAACTCTATGACAACTCCAATAACATCAAAACGGCGAGTTAGCATATATGTAAAGTTCATATTTTTACGCAACCTGATATCGATTGCATAATGTGTATGTACCAAAATATCAATTCTACACCTTAATTTAGGATTGTTAAATTGCTCCAAATACACTGTCGCTATTGCTATAGGACAACTCTATGACAACTCCAATAACATCAAATCGGCTAGTTAGCATAAATATGTAAAGTTCATATTTTTACGCAACTTGATAGCGATTGCTTAATGTGTATGTATCAAAAAATCGATTCAACACCGTATCTTAAGATTGTGAAATTGCTCTAAATGCACTGTCGTTATGGCTATACGACAACTCTATGACAACTCCCATAACTTCAAAAAGGCTAATTAGCATAAATATGTAAAGTTCATATTTTTACGCAACCTGATATCGGTTGCATAATGTGTATGTACCAAAAAATCAATTCTACACCGTATCTTAAGATTGTGAAATTGCTCCAAAGGCACTGTCGCTATTGCTATGGGACAACTCTATGACAACTCCAATAACATCAAAACGGCTAGTTAGCATAAATATGTAAAGTTCATATTTTTACGCAACTTGATAACGATTGCTTAATGTGTATGTATCAAAAAATCGATTCAACACCGTATCTTGAGATTGTGAAATTGCTCCAAATGCACTGTCGTTATGGCTATACGACAACTCTATGACAACTCCCATAACTTCTAAAAGGCTAATTAGCATAAATATGTATAGTTCATATTTTTACGCAACCTGATATTGATTGCATAATGTGTATGTACCAAAAAATCAATCCTACACCTTAATTTAAGATTGTTAAGTTGTTCCAAATACACTGTCGCTATTGCTATAGGACAACTCTATGACAACTCCAATAACATCAAAACGGCAAATTTGTTTAAATATGTAAAGTTCATATTTTTACGCATCTTGATATCGATTGCTTAATGTGTATGTATGTACTAAAAAATCAATTATACACTTTAATTTAGGATTATTAAGTTGTTCCAAATACATTGTCGCTATTGCTATAGAGCAACTCGATGACAACTCCAATAACATCAAAACGGCTAGT
>NW_024394361.1:0-9734 GCF_016617805.1 Bactrocera tryoni
TTTTACGCAACTTGATATCGATTGCTTAATGTGTATGTATCAAAAAATCGATTCTACACCATAATATAAGATTGTGACATTGCTCAAAATACACTGTCGTTATGGCTATACGGCAACTCTATGACAACTCCAATAACATCAAAACGTCTAATTAACAGAAATATGTAAAGTTCATATTTATACGCAACTTGATATTGATTGCTTAATGTATATGTACTAAAGAATCGATTCCACACCTTAACTTAAGATTGTAAAATTGTTTGAAATACACTGTCGCTATTGCTGTAGGACAACTCTATGACAACTCCAATAACATCAAAACGGCTAACTAGCAAAAATATGTAAAGTTCTTATTTTACGCAACTTGATTATGATTGCTTAATGTGTATGTACTAAAAAATCAGTTCTACACCATAATATAAGATTGCGAGATTGCTCCAAATACACTGTCGTTATGGCTATACGATCCCTCTATGAAAGCTCCAAAAACATCAAAACGGCTAATTAACAGAAATATGTAAAGTTCATATTTTTACGCTACTTGATATCGATTGCTTAATGTGTATGTACTAAAAAATCAATTCTACACCTTAATATAAGATTGTGAAATTGTTCCAAATACACTGTGGTTATGGCTATACTCCAATAACACCAAAACGGCTAATTAGCAAAAATATGTAAAGTTCATATTTTTACGCCACCTGATATCGATTCCTTAATGTATATGTACTGCAAAATCGATTCTACACCTTAATATAAGCTTGTGAAGTTGTTCCATATACACTATCGCTATTGCTATAGGACAACTCTATGACAACTCCAATCCATCAAAGCGGGTAATTAGCATAAATATGTAAAGTTCATATTTTTACGCAACTTGATGTCTGTTGCTAAGTGTGTATGTATCAAAAAATCGATTCTACACCTTAATATAAGAGTGTGAATTTTCTCCAAATACACCGTCGCTATGGCTATACGACAACTGTATGAAAGCTCCAATAACATCAAAACAGCGAGTTAGCATAAATATGTAAAGTTCATATTTTTACGCAACCTGATATCGATTGCTTAATGTGTATGTAGTAAAAAATCGATTCTACACCTTTATATAAGATTGGGAAATTTCTCCAAATACACTGTCGCTATGGCTATACGACAACTCTACGACAACTCCAATAACATCAAAACAGCTAGTTAGCATAAATATGTAAAGTTCATATTTTTTCGCAACCTGATATCGATTGCATAATGCGTATGTACCACAAAATTAATTCAACACCTTAATTAAGGATTGCTAAATTGCTCCAAATACACTGTCGCTATTGCTATAGGACAACTCCAATAACATCAAAACGGCGAGTTAGCATAAATATGTAAAGTTCATATTTTTACGCAACTTGATATCGATTGCTTTATGTGAATGTATCAAAAAATCGATTCTACGCCTTAACTTAAGATTGTGAAATTGCTCCAAATCCACTGTCGTTATGGCTATACGGCAACTCTATGAGAACTCCAATAACATCAAAACGGCTAGTTAACAGAAATATGTAAAGTTCATATTTATTCGCAACTTAATATCGATTCCTTAATGTATATGAACTACAAAATCGATTCTACACCTTAATATAAGCTTGTGAAGTTGTTCCATATACACTGTCGCTATTGCTATAGGACAACTCTATGACAACTCCAATATCATCAAAACGGCGAGTTAGCATAAATATGTAAGGTTCATATTTTTACGCATCTTGATATCGATTGCTTAATGTGTATGTACTAAAAAATCGATTCTACACCTTAATATAAGATTGTGAAACTGCTCCAAATACACTGTCGTTATGGCTATACGGCAACTTTATGACAACTCCAATAACATCAAAACGGCTAATTAACAGAAATATGTAAAGTTCATATTTATTCGCAACTTGATATTGATTGCTTAACGTATATGTACTAAAAAATCGATTCCTCACCTTAATTTAAGATTGCGAGATTGTTCCAAATGCACTGTGGTTATGGCTATACGACAACTCTATGAAAACTCCAATAATATCAAAACGGCTAATTAGCAAAAATATGTAAATTTCTTATTTTTATGCAACTTGATACCGATTTCTTAATGTGTATGTACTAAAAAATCGGTTCTACACCTTAATATAAGATTGCGAGATTGTTCCAAATACACTGTGGTTATGGCTATACGACAACTCTATGAAAACTCCAATAATATCAAAACGGCTAATTAGCAAAAATATGTAAAGTTCATATTTTTACGACACCTGATATCGATTCCTTAATGTATATGTACTACAAAATCGATTCTACACCATTATATAAGCTTGTGAAGTTGTTCCATATACACTGTCGCTGTTGCTATAGGACAACTCTATGACAACTCCAATAACATCAAAACGGCTAGTTAGCATAAATATGTAGAGTTCATATTTTTACGCATCTTGATATCGATTGCGTAATGTGTATGTACTAAAAAATCGATTCTACACCTTAATATAAGATTATGAAGCTGCTCCAAATACACTGTCGTTATGGCTATACGGCAACTTTATGACAACTCCAATAACATCAAAACGGCTAATTAACAGAAATATGTAAAGTTCATATTTATACGCAACTTGATATTGATTGCTTAATGTATATGTACTAAAGAATCGATTCCACACCTTAACTTAAGATTGTAAAATTGTTTGAAATACAGTGTCGCTATTGCTGTAGGACAACTCTATGACAACTCCAATAACATCAAAACAGTTAACTAGCAAAAATATGTAAAGTTCTTATTTTTACGCAACTTGATAATGATTACTTAATGTGTATGTACTAAAAAATCAGTTCTACACCATAATATAAGATTGCGAGATTGCTCCAAATACACTGTCGTTATGGCTATACGATCCCTCTCTGAAAGCTCCAAAAACATCAAAACGGTTAATTAACAGAAATATGTAAAGTTCATATTTTTACGCAACTTGATAATGATTGCTTAATGTGTATGTACTAAAAAATCATTTCTACACCTCAATATAAGATTGTGAAATTGTTCCAAATACACTGTGGTTATAGCTATACGACAACTCTATGAAAACTCCAATAACACCAAAACGGCTAATTAGCAAAAATATGTAAAGTTTATATTTTTACGCCACATGATATCGATTCCTTAATGTATATGTACTAAAAAAACGATTCTACACCTTAATATAAGCTTGTTGTTGTTGTTCCATATACACTGTCGCTATTGCTAAAGGAGAACTCTATGACAACTCCAATAACATCAAAACGGGTAATTAGCATAAATATGTAAAGTTCATATTTTTACGCAACTTGATGTCTGTTGCTAAGTGTGTATGTATCAAAAAATCGATTCTACATCTTAATATAAGAGTGTGAAACTGCTCCAAATACACTGTCGTTATGGCTATACGGCAACTCTATGACAACTCCAATAACATCAAAACGGCTAATTAACAGCAATATGTAAAGTTCATATTTATACGCAACTTGACATTGATTGCTTAATGTATATGTACTAGAGAATCGATTCCACACCTTAACTTAAGATTGTAATATTGTTTGAAATACACTGTCGCTATTGCTGTAGGACAACTCTATGACAACTCCAATAACATCAAAACGGCTAACTAGCAAAAAAATGTAAAGTTCTTATTTTTACGCAACTTGATAATAATTGCTTAATGTATATGTACTAAAAATCGGTTCTACACCATAATATAAGATTGCGAGATTGCTCCAAATACACTGTCGTTATGGCTATACGATCTCTCTATGACAACTCCAATAACATCAAAACGGCTAACTAGCAAAAAAATGTAAAGTTCTTATTTTTACGCAACTTGATAATGATTGCTTAATGTATATGTACTAAAAAATCGGTTCTACACCATAATATATGATAGCGAGATTGCTCCAAATACACTGTCGTTATGGCTATACGATCTCTCTATGACAACTCCAAAAACATCAAAACGGCTAATTAACAGAAATATGTATAGTTCATATTTTTACGCATCTTGATATCGATTGCTTAATGGGCATGTACTAAAAATCGATTATACACTTTAATATAAGATTGTAAAATTGTTTCGCTATTGCTATTGGGCAACTCTATGACAACTCCAATAACATCAAAACGGGTAATTAGCATAAATATGTAAAGTTCATATTTTTAGGCAACTTGATATCGATAGCTTAATGTGTATGTATCAAAAAATCGACTCCACACCTTAATATAAGATTGTGAAATTGCTCCAAATACATTGTCGCTATTGCTATAGGACAACTCTATGACAACTCCAATAACATAAAACGGCTTATTAGTATAACAATGTAAAGTTCTTATTTTTACGCAACTTGATATCGATTGCATAATGCGTATGTATCAAAAATCGAATCTACATCTTAATATTAGATTGTGAAATTGCTCCAAATACACTCTCGCTATGGCTATACGACAACTCTATGACAACTCCAATAACACCAAAACGGGAGTTAGCATAAATATGTAAAGTTCATATTTTTACGCAACTTGATACCGATTGCTTAATGTGTATGTATCAAAAAATCGGTTCTATACCTTAATATAAGATTGTGAAATTGCTCAAAATACACTGTCGCTATGGCTATACGACAACTCTATGAAAACTCCAATAACATCAAAACGGCGAGTAAGCATAAATATGTAAAGTTCATATTTTTACGCAACTTGATATCGGTTGCTAAGTGTGTATGTATCAAAAAATCGATTCTACACCTTAATATAAGAGTGTAAAATTTCTCCAAATACACCGGCGCTATGGCTGTACGACAACTCTATGACAACTCCAATAACATCAAAACGGCGAGTTAGCATAAATGTGTAAAGTTCATATTTTTACGCAACTTGATATCGATTGCTTAATGTGTATGTATCAAAAAATCGATTCTACACTTTAATATAAGATTGTTAGATTGTTCCGAATGAACTGTCGTTATGGCTATACGATAACTATATGAAAACTCCAACAACATCAAAACAGCGAGTTGTCATAGATATGTAAAGTTAATATTTTAATGAAACTTGATATCGATTGCTTAATGTGTATGTATCAAAAAATCGATTCCACACCTTAATATAAGATTGTGAAATTGCTCCAAATACACCTTCGCTATGGCTATACGACAACTCTATGACAACTCCAACAACATCAAAACGGCTAATTAAGAGAAATATGTAAAGCTCATATTTTTACGCAACTTGATGTCGATTCCTTACTGTATATGTATGTACTAAAAAATCGACTCCACACCTTAATATAAGATTGTGAAGTAGCTCCAAATACATTGTCGCTATTGCTATAAGACAACTTTATGACAACTCCAATAACATGAAACGGCTAATTAGTATAACAATGTAAAGTTCATATTTTTACGCAACTTGATATCGATTGCTTAATGTGTATGTATCAAAAAATCGATTCTACACCTTAATATAAGATTGTGAAATTGCTCTAAATACACTGTCGCTATGGCTATACGACAACTCTATGAAAGCTCCAATAACATCAAAACTGCTAATTAACAGAAATATGTAAAGTTCATATTTTTACGCATCTTGATATCGATTGCTCATTTTATATCTAATGAAAAATCGATTCTACACCTTAATATAAGATTGTGAAATTGCTCCAAATACACTGTCGCTATGACTATACGACAACTCTATGACAACTCCAATAACATCAAAACGGCGAGTTAGCATAAATGTGTAAAGTTTATATTTTTACGCAACTTGATATCGATTGCTTAATGTGTATGTATCAAAAAATCGATTCTACACTTTAATATAGGATTGTTAGATTGTTCCGAATGCACTGTCGTTATGGCTATACGACAACTATATGAAAACTCCAACAACATAAAGACGGGTAATTAGCATAAATATGTAAAGTATTTTTACGCAACTTGATGTCGATTGCTTAATGTGTATGTAGCAAAAAATCTACTCTACAGCTTAACATAAGATTGTGAAATTGCTCCAAATACATTGTCGCTATTGCTATAGGACAAATCTGTGACAACTCCAATAACATAAAACGGCTAATTAGTATAACAATGTAAAGTTCATATTTTTACGCAACTTGATATCGATTGCTTAATGTGTGTGTATCAAAAAATCGACTCTACAGCTTAACATAAGATTGTGAAATTGCTCCAAATACATTGTCGCTATGACTATACGGCAACTCTATGACAACTCCAATAACATAAAAACGGGTAATTAGCATAAATATGTAAAGTTCATATTTTTACGCAACTTGATATCGATTGCTTAATGTGTATGTAGCAAAAAATCGACTCTACATCTTAATATAAGATTGTGAAATTGCTCCAAATACATTGTCGCTATTGCTATAGGACAACTCTATGAAAACTCCAATAACATAAAACGGCTAATTAGTATAACAATGTAAAGTTCTTTTTTTTACGCAACTTGATATCGATTGCATAATGCGTATGTATCAAAAAATCGAATCTACACCTTAATATTAGATTGTGAAATTGCTCCAAATACACTCTCTCTATGGCTATACGACAACTCTATGACAACTCCAATAACACCAAAACGGGAGTTAGCATGAATATGTAAAGTTCATATTTTTACGCAACTTGATATCGATTGCTTAATGTGTATGTATCAAAAAATCGAATCTACACCTTAATATAAGATTGTGAAATTGCTCAAAATACACTGTCGCTATGGCTATACGACAACTCTATGAAAACTCCAATAACATCAAAATGGCGAGTAAGCATAAATATGTAAAGTTCATATTTTTAAGCGACTTGATATCGGTTGCTAAGTGTGTATGTATCAAAAAATCGATTCTACACCTTAATATAAATTTGTGAAATTTCTCCAAATACACCGTCGCTATGGCTGTACGACAACTCTGTGACAACTCCAACAACATCAAAACGGCTAATTAAGAGAAATATGTAAAGCTCATATTTTTACGCAACTTGATGTCGATTCCTTAATGTATATGTATGTACTAAAAAATCGACTCCACACCTTAATATAAGATTGCTAAATTGTTCCAAATACACTGTCGCTATTGATATAGGACAACTCTATGACAACTCCAATAACATCAAAACGGCTAGTTAGCATAAATATGTAAAGTTCATATTTTTACGCAACTTGATATCGATTTTTTAATATGTATGCACCAAAAAATCGATTCTACACCTTAATATAAGATTGTGAAATTGCTCCAATTACACTGTCGCTATGGCGATATGACAACTCCATGACAACTCCAATAACATCAAAACGGCTAATTAACAGAAATATGTAAAGTTCATATTTTTACGCATCTTGATATCGATTGCTTATTGTGTATGGAATAAAAAATCGATTCTACACCTTAATATAAGATTGTTAGATTGTTACGAATACGCTGTCGTTATGGCTATACGATAACTATATGGCAAATCCAATAACATCAAAACGGCGAGTTAGCATACATGTGTAAAGTTCATATTTTTACGCAACTTGATATCGATTGCTTAATGTGTATGTATCAAAAAATCGATACTACACCTAAATATAAGATTGTTAGATTGTTCTGAATCCACTGTCGTTATGGCTATACGACAACTACATGAAAACTCCAACAACATCAAAACGGCTAATTAAGAGAAATATGTAAAGCTCATATTTTTACGCAACTTGATGCCGATTTCTTAATGTATATGTACTAAAAAATCGATTCTACACCTTATTATAAGATTGTTAGATTGTTCCGAATACACTGTCGTTATGGCTATGCGACAACTATATGACAACTCCAATAACATAAAACGGCTAATTAGTATAACAATGTAAAGTTCATATTTTTACGCAACTTAATTTCGATTGCTTAATGTGTGTGTATCAAAAAATCGACTCTACAGCTTAACATAAGATTGTGAAATTGCTCCAAATACATTGTCGCTATGACTATACGGCAACTCTATGACAACTCCAATAACATAAAAACGGGTAATTAGCATAAATATGTAAAGTTCATATTTTTACGCAACTTGATATCGATTGCTTAATGTGTATGTAGCAAAAAATCGACTCTACACCTTAATATAAAATTGTGAAATTGCTCCAAATACATTGTCGCTATTGCTATAGGACAACTCTATGAAAACTCCAATAACATAAAACGGCTAATTAGTATAACAATGTAAAGTTCTTTTTTTTACGCAACTTGATATCGATTGCATAATGCGTATGTATCAAAAAATCGAATCTACACCTTAATATTAGATTATGAAATTGCTCCAAATACACTCTCTCTATGGCTATACGACAACTCTATGACAACTCCAATAACACCAAAACGGGAGTTAGCATGAATATGTAAAGTTCATATTTTTACGCAACTTGATATCGATTGCTTAATGTGTATGTATCAAAAAATCGATTCTACACCTTAATATAAGATTGTGAAATTTCTCAAAATACGCTGTCGCTATGGCTATACGACAACTCTATGAAAGCTCCAATAACATGAAAACGGCTAGTTAGCATAAATATGTAAAGTTCATATTTTTACGCAACTTGATGTCGATTTCTTCATGTATATGTATGTACTAAAAAATCAGTTCTACACCATAATATAAGATTGCGAGATTGCTCCAAATACACTGTCGTTATGGCTATACGATCCCTCTCTGAAAGCTCCAAAAACATCAAAACGGTTAATTAACAGAAATATGTAAAGTTCATATTTTTACGCAACTTGATATCGTTTGCTTAATGTGTATGTACTAAAAAATCATTTCTACACCTCAATATAAGATTGTGAATTTGTTCCAAATACACTGTGGTTATAGCTATACGACAACTCTATGAAAACTCCAATAACACCAAAACGGCTAATTAGCAAAAATATGTAAAGTTTATATTTTTACGCCACATGATATCGATTCCTTAATGTATATGTACTACAAAATCGATTCTACACCTTAATATAAGCTTGTTGTTTTTGTTCCATATACACTGTCGCTATTGCTAAAGGACAACTCTATGACAACTCCAATAACATCAAAACGGGTAATTAGCATAAATATGTAAAGTTCATATTTTTACGCAACTTGATGTCTGTTGCTAAGTGTGTATGTATCAAAAAATCGATTCTACATCTTAATATCGGGTGATTTTTTAAGAGCTTGATAACTTTTTTTTTTTAAAAAAACGCATAAAATTTGCAAAATCTCATCGGTTCTTTATTTGAAACGTTAGATTGGTTCATGACATTTACTTTTTGAAGATAATTTCATTTAAATGTTGACCGCGGCTGCGTCTTAGGTGGTCCATTCGGAAAGTCCAATTTTGGGCAACTTTTTCGAGCATTTCAGCCGGAATAGCCCGAATTTCTTCGGCAATGTTGTCTTCCAAAGCTGGAATAGTTGCTGGCTTATTTCTGTAGACTTTAGACTTGAAGTAGCCCCACAAAAAATAGTCTAAAGGCGTTAAATCGCATGATCTTGGTGGCCAACTTACGGGTCCATTTCTTGAGATGAATTGTTCTCCGAAGTTTTTCCTCAAAATGGCCATAGAATCGCGAGCTGTGTGGCATGTAGCGCCATCTTATTGAAACCACATGTCAACCAAGTTCAGTTCTTCCATTTTTGGCAACAAAAAGTTTGTTAGCATC
>NW_024394362.1:0-5985 GCF_016617805.1 Bactrocera tryoni
GACCAGTATCAGTCGTATTTAGCACCAAACCATATTATTTTTCGAATATTCTACTACTTTATTCAAACAACACACATATTGACTGACATAAACGCTTTAAGTCAGGCGTATAGTCAATTTGGATTCAATTCATTATGTCGGGTATACCGAGGCTAGGGAAACATCTCGACTCAAGTTCCAGCTCTCATGAGCTTTAATCGACGTGTTGCGATTGTATAAAAGTTATTTTTTTTCTCTAAAACTGGAACGTTTCTGCTTGGTTTGATTGAATGATTTCACTGCATAGCTAACTTTCGACATAGTCTCATTTAATTGTCCTCTTTTAGAGGTGTTCCTTCAACATCCACTTTAAATTTTAGCTTATAGTGTGTTTGCTTGTGTATTATTTGTCAAGAAATCAGTTGGCAATGCTATATTTGCAACACTTACGTGCAGCAGTACTTCTATACTCGTAAATACATGTGAGTAATCAAAAACTACAAGTTTAACGCTTTAGGCGCATGTACCGGCACTCACTGTTGCTTGTACTTATCACTTCACTGATTGTCATCAAATGCTGACGGCGCTTGGTAGCCTAGTGGCTCAAGATGTATGTACAATTACATGTACCACACATAAACACGCAAATGGCTGTGTGTGTGAGGGTCTTTTCAAGTGCTTGTAGGACTTTGGGAGGAAGACACAAGTAACTCAATTCTATTAACTTACGGCTATGTTGCCACGTTGAGGTATTTTTGTGAAAATTAGATTTTCCTTTGATTGTCAATAAATTTGTTTTGTGCACGAAAATTACTAACAAGTGATGCAAATGCAAGCACACCCACACACTTCAGCACAAATTTAAGTTGGAGTGTGTAAACAATTATGTTTATTTGTGTTGGTGTATCTACACACACTTGTGTGTAAATATATCGTAGTGGTTTTGTGTGAATTTATTTTCCTCTTGTTGTTCTTGTGTCAGTGAAAATGCCTCAGCTATCGCCGAAGGCTGCCAACGCCTGTCTATTTGTGTGCGTGTGTGTGTGTCGATGATTGAATTGTTGGCTATGCGAGTGCATGTGTGTGTGTAGTTTCATGCTAATGGACTTTCGAGTTTGGGTAAATGAAACAAACTCTTGTTATAAATGCCAACAAGCTCATAGGCAACTGACAACAAAAGCATTTAAAGGTGGAAATTTTGCTGAAAGCCAACGGCAAGCTAGTCTAAAAATTCAAAGGATGAAGTTTTCTGGTACAATTTTCTACCAGCAAGCGGTAACCATTTTTAAGCACTTCCTCTTGTTCTTAATTACTGAAGCAGATATTTATTAAGAAATCAATAGCTTCGGTGAATTTCGGCAAAATGCAGTTCCTGTTAAACTTGCAATAAATAATTTCAAAAAATATGACTGCAAACTTTACAGAGAATTTATTTCCTTATCAAAAAATTTTCGGCGTGATGCCGATGCTTATGGGTCAGCTCTAATAATTGCGCGATAGACTTTTAATGCAAATATCAACTATATAGGCTTAGTTAATACCTCAATGATATTGCGACCCCTGCTAAGATATTTTCATTGATAGATGGACTTATTTCCAATAGAATTTTTTCATATCTTTATATATATAAATCTTCTGACCATGTGTTTGTAATTGAACTGCTCCTAAATGGCTGGACCGATTGCGATGAAATTTTTTGAGTGTGTTCAAGGAGATTCGAGAATGGTTTAGACTCACAATTTTGTCCACTGGAAAATGTTTTTTAAATTCATTTTTACTTTGTAATTAATTGCTAATTTTGAAATATTTGACCGATAGATTGCGCTACCATCGCAGTATCCAATATTCAAACCTTAAATTGGCGTAAACGTGCAATAAACAAAACGATGCCAAAGTAAAAGACGACATCTGTACACAAGTTTTCATAACGTGGACAGAGTTGTTCGTTCTTAAGTAATAAATTGGGTGATTCAATACATCTATGGGTAGCTGTAACATTTTATTCATACCTGCTGACTATTGGAGGGGGTATCTTGACAGGCAATTTAAAATTGCAAAAGATCTGGCATAAAAAAATAGCTGCATAACTGAAGTGTTGATAAAAAGGTCTATTAAAATTTGAGATATACAGAAATCTTTTCGAAGCATTGCAAGACTGATGCCATAACCTTGCCAGCCGATTTTTTTGTCTTTCCACCGTTTCTTAATATTCAGTCCACCAGGCTGACAATCGATTGGACTCGATTGATTTCACTGATGCACGGCCCAAATTCGATAGTATTTTTACCCCAAAAACCAATTCTTTCTTAACGCAGGTAATGCTTTTTGATTAATTTTTGTTGCTTCACCAAAAATGCGATTATTCCTTAACTAATACTTATAATCTAACTATTAGAAATCATATAGATGGTATTAGTAGTACTACCTATGTATCAGCCACAGTAAAATGTGGGAGGGTCCTCTAGTTATCATATATAAGTATATATTAATTATTGAGGCATAGGAAGTATAGAGAAATGGAGAGAACGAATCGGTCACATCAATATAGTACGAAGTTATATAGACTAGGATGACAGTATTCTATACCTTTTATCGAAAAATCGCTCATTCAAAAGGAAACACGAAAACAGAAGAGAAAACGGTAACTTCGGCAGCATCGAAGGTTAAATACGAGACCTCTTGGTACTCGACTGATTGATTAACCGGTTTAAGCGGACAGGGCATTATTCGAATAATAATATTCGGTTTGCAGTCTGGGGATAGTCTTAAGTTGTCGACTCATATTCGACTATCTAATTAACCGTTCGTTGTCGACTATTCTTATAGTAAGCATTCAACTTACACAAATTGTTTCCACATACGCGCACAATTGACATTTTCCATTGCCAAAAATTTTAAACAAAAGCATTCCAAGGCTATTTGAAATAACTTACATTAAATTTTGTGTGTGGAATAAATTTTCTGGTGCCGAAACATTCAGAATGTTGGAGAGAGCCTACTGTGATAATTTTTTGTTGCGATCTAGTGGTTTTGATTGGTACAAATTATTCAAAGAGGGTCTAGAACGTGTTGGCGCCGAACCAGATCCAGGACGGCGATCAGCACCAACTAATGATCAACACGTTAATGAAATAAAGGAATTGATGCTTAAGAATTTACGGTTAACAGTCAGAAATCATACCGGCATCGTTTGAATATCGGAAGGATCAATAAAAACCATTTTGAACGATTATTTGGGCCTAAGAAAAGTGAAAACACAATCTGTTCTAAAAACAATAAATTTCTTCGAAAAACAGCGTCGCGTTAACGTCTGTGAAACAATACTTTTCGACTACCAAGATGTCTTGGATCTATGCCTGCGACCTGAAAAGAGACGATCAATCGGTCGAATATCGTGGAGAGGTTGAGCCGACACCAAACACACCACGTCAAAACATTTCAAAAATCAAGATTATGTATGACAGTGTTCTTCAATTATCGAGGTTTGCTGCACTTCGAATTCCTGCAGACCGGCGAAACTGTCAAGAAGAAACTATTCGAGTGTTATGCGTCGTTTGCGCGAAGCTATTCGTAAAAAGAGGACAGAAGAGGCCGAAAACTCTTGGTTTTTACACCACGGTAATGCACCGTCGAATACTGACGTGATTCTTCGTTAGTTTTTCACCAAATTTTCAAACAATATCACGCCGAAACCACCGAGTCGCCTGATTTAGCTCCGCGAGACTTCTGTTCAGCAAACTCAAACGACCGCTCCGGGGAAACCGTTTTGAGACAATTGAAGGCATTAAACGTGAACCGCCACGCGTATTGAAGGCTAACCCGGAAATTAACATTAACGCCTGTTTCGAGGATTGGAAACAACGTTGGCATAGGTGTTTTTGTTCCAAGGTGGATTACTTTAAGCGGGACGACATAGAGTTAGAAGGATTAGTTATCTCAAAATTATGAACTAAGTTTTACAATTTTTTTATCATAGTAGTACATCAGATGGTAGTCCGCTCTTATCTTGTTAAATAAAAATTCATTCCTTGATTTTTATCGTTCAGTTTAAATAGGCCGATATAGGCCGTTCCGCCAAATGAACAGCTCCTTGAAGAGAAAAAGACGTGTGCAATATTTCAGATTGATGTCGATAGCTTTAGGGCCAGTATTACCTCTTCTTCTATCAATATGAATGCTCACCTCTTGAGGAAGGGACACATCGGAATAGTAATTCTACAAGTGCTTTGACAGAAAGTTTCCATTTAACCTTCCTCCTAAAATCCCATACATCCGTAGCCAATGGTTCAGATCATCAGGGCTGATGGAGAATGTATACCCTCATGCGGAATAGTTTTGAATAAAAATTAGTGCCACTGTGTTATCGTAGACGCGAATGAGGAACAATAGACTGTCTGGACAACAATTTCCTTTTTGTAAAAATAAGGTTTTCCGGAAGGGCACAGCCACTGCGAGCAATGGGCAAATGCTTACTTCACCTTGAACAAAAATTTCTTAAATTGAAATAAAAGTATATATTTTTTCATTCGGAAATAAGCAAATTGGCTTACCAAACATTTCTAAAATACGCTAGCAAGAAGTTAAATAATAAGCTTTCTTATCCACATATTTTGAGAAATTTAACTAACCAATTTATGGACGTAGCTGAAGGATGCCTTATAAGTTTGATAACTCATGCATTTAGGTTTCTAGCATAACTTGTTGTATTAAACAAGAATTATACTTTCGAGTCGCACACACACATACACGTTCATATGTAAGCATACATAACAAGATTTCATTTTAACTTTGCGAGCCATTGACACTCTGCTGCGTCATGCCACCGAGCATGAAGACGAATGGCAAAGGCACACGTTGGAAAGTGGCAGCCTGTAGAAAATAATCACAACCAACAAGCACCAGTACAACTATACTACATATGTACATGTAACTGTGTTTGGCAACTACACATTGCAATGGAATTTTTGCATATCATCTAGAAAACTCCAGCAAATTGCTGTGTCTGCTGGGCAAAGTATCTTAAAAGTAATTTTTCATTCAACAAAACGAATACAACTTTTCCCCAACAACATCTGAAGTCGGCACTCGAACGCTTTCGAACAAAGCATGAACACATTTCGGCGATGTAGGCGGCCAGTTTGCAGATCCCTTTGAATTTACATGTGAACTTTTAGCTGCTCGCTTGCCGGACAATTCACGGCTTGCGAAGACGGTGGAACTGGTGGCTTGGTGCGGCAAGAATTTGTTGGATTGTCAACATAAATGCTTAGCTGCTGAATGGACAACGTAGTTCGACAAGCAAATAGAGAGGGAGTGCACTCTATATGTGCGTGTGTGTCTGTGTGTGGTTTGCAAAAATTCAAAAAGTTTCTGGTAGATACCCGAAATTGCATTAAAAAGTATTTGAAAGCGGAAAAATCGACACACATTTTTCTCATACCAGCACATACAAGCGTATGCACATATATACATACATTATTCACACTCTTCTATTGTGCATTATAGCACATAGTGAAACCGCATATACGCACACACACACATAAAACTATAAAAGTGCATAAGTTGGAGATGTGCTAAGCAGGCAAGTGGCACTCCAGCTTCTGGCAACTTCATAGCCAACAAATGAAGTGTTGCTTCTTTTACCAAGCGAATATAATATGAAAATGCGCTCGAACAAAGGTTGCTGCAGGGGAAGCGCTGCATAGCAGGAATAGAGAGTGTGTTGCATATTCCATAAACCAATCACTCACTTTTGCACATATTCAAAGGCACTTATATATTGATGTATACAAAACCCTTATCAAAAGATCTAGAATCAATTCTAAAGTATACTAGTTAGAATAAGTCGAGATAAGAATTAAACCAGTACTCAATTGGTATGGAACAAGTCAGAAAAGCATCAGATTTACACCACTTTTTCAGCAAGTTGTTCTATAAAGTGAGCATACCAATAGCTACCAGTTTCAATATATTCAACTTAAAAATATGCAATTGTGATCGATACGA
>NW_024394363.1:0-8428 GCF_016617805.1 Bactrocera tryoni
GCCATGAATTATGGAGCGTTCGTACTATTTCGAGGGAAAAATTTCAAGCTGAGAAACATTAAAGAAACCTCAAGGCAAAAGGGAAATATTTCCCTTGTACGAGTATGCTGTTGATTGCACGATATCGACGTCGTACACTGGAATCGATGACCTAAATTCAAAAGTGTGCGTCTATCTATTAGGAGCTTAAGACTTTCTTGCTAAAATCAAAGCTACTCCATGCATGAACTAGATGAAAGAAAATAAAGTGAACCTCACGTTTATGTCGATGACATTAGAATCTCGTTAGTAAACAACGCGAGTTTTGGGCGTTGTCTCCGCCGAACACTTCCATAACAAGTGCCGCGTGGTTTCGATTTAGGAACATATTGAACTCCTCGCCAAATGTTTTCTCCTGGAAAGTTTTCTCTTCTTTCCTTGACGTACCGCCAAGTGATTTCGGTGACACTTGATTTCTGACTTTATACAAAAACAGGATATTCTAGAGACACGCTACCATGACAACAGACTTGTTTTCAGTACGACGCGATGTACTCAATAAAGAACTAAGGCATTTGAATAGATAAGACCTAGGGTCGCGCGAATTTCATGTTACCCATGTATAGCACAAAGTTTTAAAAATTTTACTGTAAGTATAACTTAAACATTTTGGGAACACCGAACCTTAAGACAATAAGCAGCCACGACGTTGTTTTATGCTAGACAGGATGTCTCTGTATCATATTTTTCCATGAGAAATATGGAAGAAAATTAAAAAAAATTAAATACTAAGCTTAGTTGGACCCTACTTTTAATTAATGCTGGAACTAAAATTTTAATTATTAAAACTCTCCACACCCGAAACTTTGGCCGAGACTTTATTTTAGTTATTAGAAGTACATAGTCCACTGTGAACAAACTGATGGGATGCAACAGAGCGGCTTAAGATCTGGAAAATCAATAATCGTTCAGATTTTCAGCATTAGCCAAATATTGGAAAATACCCGTGAAAGGAAGATCGACACACCCTTCGTCGATTTTACCTGTAAAGCCGCCTTCGACAGCACAAAAAGGGTGCAGTCATGTGTGAACTGGGTATCCCCGCAAAGTTAATTTGGCTGTGTAAACTGACGTTGAGCGGCACCAAGAGCTCCGTCAGTATTCGGAGGGAACTCTTCGAGCCATTCGATACCAAGCCTGGTTCTACAATCTATTGCTGGGCAAAAAATATCTTCTGTCATCAAACAAACAGTCCTCGCAATTGCGTTTTGGCTCCCACGTCACTGCTGGCAGTCATAACTTTGAAGTCGTCGATAAATTCGTCTATCTTGGAGCTAGCATTAACAACAATAACAATGTCAGCCTCGAAATCCAAAGCGGAATAACTGTTGCCAACAGATGCTACCACGGACTGAGTGGGAAATTGAGAAGTAAAGTCCTCTCTCGACGAAGAAAGGCTAAATTCTACAAGAACGATGAGAACATTTAATGAGTCGACGTTATGAGTTTTTGGAAAAAAGGTTCTGTGTAAGATTTATAGTCCTTTGCGCAGAGAAGCAGAGGAAGAGGAAGACCTCCACTCCCTTGGAAAGACCAGTTGTAGAAGGACCTGGCAACACTTGGAATCTCCAGTTGGTTGGTTGCGTAAACAATGTCAATGCCAATAAAGAAGAGTAAGAGAAGTACGTAGTTTTCAAATTCAGAAGTCACAACACTTTAGAAGATGGTTTATTACTTGTTCTGGGCCTTTATATTAAGGCATACAAGTTACATAATATTTCCAAAACAAACTGGTATAAGTTCACCTAAAATACCTTTTTTTATATTCATAATGTCAATTATATGAGTAAAAGCTACTTTCATTTCTACCATAAGCATGATAAGGGATAAGGGTAAAGTGAATTACAAATGCCCATATTTTTTATGATTAACACAGGGTTAAATTTACTTTATTCTTTCCTTAAACAACAGCGAAGTAACTGCCTGGCGGTCGGCAGTTCTACAATAACATAATTCGCGAAATATGGCAACGACGCTGGATCGAGACTAAATGCGCTCATTTATCTCAGTAGCCGCATAAAAATACTTTTGCGCCGACAAGCAGGTGTCAGTTGGTGGCTAATAAATATAAATGTTCCCCAGTTGTTGGGCTAAAAACTTTGTGCCTCTCACAGGGAGGTGTAAGAATGCGTAATAATAAAGTCAAGGTCAAATGACATGAATATATGTATTTTTTAAAGGAAATTACAATACACAATTTGAGAGAAAACTTTAAAAGTTAACGGTCATTGGCACTAAAAATTTAGTAAGTTAATTAACTTTACGACCAGTCAAGCATACAAATTAGTTGTGCTGTGCAGCAGTCAAATTTTACGCATTAAATTTGCATATTTGTGTGTGTGTGTGTGTGTGTGATATATTTCAATTCAGTGCGGCTCAGCGGAAAAAGAGACAAATTGTGGGTCATTAGTAACGTTCTGGCAAACATACATACACACATATATATGTTTGTATGTTTCGTCATTTGAATGAGGCTGTGAACCCATTTGAGGCAGTTCAAGTTCACTTCACTCCGTCCATTTGGCGCCATTTCGGGAACGAACTTGATGCTTACGTAGCATTATGCATTAAAGTTTATTGGAGCAAAATAAGAAATATGTGTGAAGAGCGTAAAGAGTGTCGTACAAGTATGCAAGTAAGTCAAGCGTAAATTTGGCTAGTTGACTTAGTGTCAGCAAAATGGATGAGTAGCTACGAATAATAAATATTTCTAAAAATATTGGATTGCGCTTTTAGTGTAGTCAAAAAATACATGTTTGGATCCATTACCATTGTATTTGTTAATGCTTTCACCTACTACTTTTAAAGAAGTTGGCTAAAAATGTGCAATTATGTACGTAGACATATGTGTATTGTTAAAGACAGCAACAGACAGTTTTCGAATTACAGCAGCAACAGTATGTATGAGCTCTAGACAGAGGTAAAACGACGCCCATCAATAACTAAGTAGAATGAAGACTAGTTAGACATGGCTGCTAGACTGAAAATATATGGACTTAAAGTGTAGCAGCGAGGATCTTGTGAATATCAAAAAAGAAAATGATACAGAGTTGTAAGAAAGGAGTTACATTATTAATTATAACCGAGGAAAAGGTAAAAAAACTGAGAAGAGCTGCGCAAAGACAATAAGAATGATATGAGAGGTCTTTAAGGAGAAAAAAAATTAGTTAAAACCCAAATCTGTTGCATTCATTATAAATGGCTTTCTGCAAAATTTTTGACTATTAAATTCAAATTTTCAAGGTAAGAATTCTATGAGAATTTCTCTACAAAGCAGAGTTAGATATGTGGGGCTACTACTTGGAGGGCTACTTCAAAATTTGTCAGCATAAAATTATTAGTAAATTATATAATCGTGCTGGCGTTAAACATTTTATTTTAATTTATCTAGAATTATTACAGAGCAAATTAAACTAAATACTAAGTGCATAAGAATCTTCGGAAACTCTGAAATATAATGTTATAATAGGCAAAATCGGGAATTAATCATGCTCAGTTTTTATGTAAAGGCTATTTTTGAAACCCCTGTAAGTGACGTTTTAAATTTTTATTGCCATATAAAAAGTAAAATGGAAGGACTATAAATCAATCAGTTTTAAAATGTAGCAATTACCGTGTCTCTATTCACTTGTATGTAAAATCCCATAGCCCTACTAACTAATCAACCGATTTGGCCCAATTTTTCTCATAATAAGACAAAACTTTAACTTTGGATACATTGATGTTTTAATAGCCTTCAGAGGTGCTTCTTTTTTAGAACATAAAAAGATTTAAAAGATATTTTTCTTGTTTTTGATTGGTTAGAGTAAACGATACCTATGTGCTTTAGTAGTCCGATCTGAACAATTTATCCAGGGATTGTGATAATAATCTATTGCACATTTTGGGACGATACCGTATCAAATAAAAAAGTTTTTCATACAATGCCCAGAATTGTATCGGTACGATTTCGGAGGCTCCTACAAATGATTTTAGATTGATATCTTAAAAACTGAAACGTATATATGTACATACGGAAAGACATCGGAAATCGACTCAGCTCGTCAAGCTGATTATTTATACATATACCTTGTAAGGTCTCCGGGGCTTCCTTTCGGGCATAAAAGCGGTTAGCTTAACCAAAAACAATTGTATTGAATATAAATATTTTTCTTAATATACATATTTTAAATTGATAGCAAAAATTGTTGGCATTGCTTCGCAACCAGTTACTACTAACATCCAATTATTGAATTCACTGACTTCCTGTACCGGTATATATTACTAATATGGGAAAGTGTAAAATGTACATAATTTTAAGATTCTTAATGTATTCTGTGAAACCTATGTCGTCTCCCTCAAAAATGTCTCTTGGCCTCAATACACTTGGGCCAACGCTTTTATTCAAAACCTTGAAACAGAACAAACAAACTGAAAATGGTTTCCCCGATTCGGTCGATTTGGTTTGCTGAATAGCCAGAAGTCACACGGAACCATATTAAGGCAATGCGCTGGTTGTTGCCCGATATAGGTTGAAAATTTGGCGGAAACTCACGAACAATCTATGCAGTATGCAACGATGTATTGTCGTGGGGCAAAACCCAAGAGTTTTCGGTTGTTTGTTGATAATTTGGCCGGTTGGATGGAACTCGGAGTTCAGCATCTTTCAATAATCGAAGAAAACTGTCAACATAACCTTGATTTTTGACCCGCTTTGACGTGGTTTTTTCGGCTTCGGCGTACCTTTGCCACAACTATCATCCGATTGATTTTCTGTTTCTGGGTCGTAAGCATAGATTCAAAAATAATCGCCAATCTTTTCAGAACATCGTGGTAGTTGGAAAGCATTTCTTACAGATATGAGTAATTTCATTCATCGTAAAAATCGCCGCATATACTAAACATTATTGATTATTTTGATGCAAAATTTGGCTCAGATGTTTTTGAGAGTCACACAAACCTAGAAAAAATATTTCGACGAACGAGTTTTCGCGTGAAGTTTAAATTAAAATGTCTTACTACTTTTTGCCCACAGCAGTATGTAAGTTAATTTTATTTTCATTCTATTTATTAAAATGAATAATAACAACATTAAATTTAGAAATTATTTCACTAAATCTACTTAAATTGAAATATCTGGAAATCCTCTTACATTTTGCTCCACAATAACTTCTTTCGCTTCTGTGGGTGCGATACTTTTATTCTTATCACACGGCATTTTATCACGCCAGCGAACAAAAGCGAGTGACACCTGCTTTGTCCGAGGCCTCCTTTCAATTCCCCATTTGGCACATACATACATATAGGTTTATGTAGATGGATATGTGTGCGATTCAGTGCCCTGCGGATGCGGCATCTATATTTTCTATGTATGTGTGTGTATTTTGCGCACATTTTTCTCCACAAACATAGTTACCCTTTAGCAAGATTGCTTCATGAGAGTGCCTACATTGTTTTGGTTTCACATGGTACAAGTGTGCTCCGACCAACTCAGACGCCATTAACACCTTTTAAAAACCTAGCACTCGTTTATATTGTCTGCTTAGCTGCAAGTTGGGCACTTAGCGAATGTGCTAGTCATAGGTTTCATGTAGGTGAGGTAACGACAGATTAGAGTGTGCCAAAGGTACAAATATACATACATACTTATATGCATAAGGTTGCCACATATCCAAGTTTATTCATATATTTCACTCTCAATTATATATATTTTTATGTCTGCATATTTTTCATTGCTCTTCACATCATTTGTATATCTTATTCTCGCTATCCTTCCATCTGCTCTTTAGCGCGCGTTTATCTCTGATACTCATTTGTGTGGCATTTCATTTATTATACTCTCGCAACAATATTGCTAAGGAGAGTATTATAGTTTTGTTCACATAACGGTTGTTTGTAAGTCCTAAAACTAAAAGAGTCAGATATAGGGTTATATACACCAAAGTGATCAGGGTGACGAGTAGAGTTCATATCCGGATGTCTGTCTGTCCGTCCGTCCGTCAGTCCGTCCGTCCGTGCAAGCTGTAACTTGAGTAAAAATTGAGATATCATGATGAAACTTGGTACACGTATTCCTTGGCTTCATAAGTAGGTTAAGTTCGAAGATGGGCAAAATCGGCACACTGCCACGCCCACAAATTGGCGGAAACCGAAAACCTATAAAGTGTCATAACTAAGCCATAAATAAAGATATTATAGTGAAATTTGGCACAAAGGATCGCATTAGGGAGGGGCATATGCGGACGCAATTTTTTTGGAAAAGTGGGCGTGGCCCCGCCCCCTACTAAGTTTTTTGTACATATCTCGGAAACTACTATAGCTATGTCAACCAAACTCTATAGAGTCGTTTTCTTCAGGCATTTCCATACACAGTTCAAAAATGGAAGAAATCGGATAATAACCACGCCCACCTCCCATTCAAAGGTTGTGTTGAAAATCACTAAAAGTGCGTTAACCGACTAACAAAAAACGTCAGAAACACTAAATTTTACGGAAAAAATGGCAGAAGGAAGCTGCACCCAGGCTTTTTTTAAAAATTGAAAATGGGCGTGGCGTCGCCCACTTATGGACCAAAAACCATATCTCAGGAACTACTTTACCGATTTCAATGAAATTCGGTAGATAATATTTTCTTAACACCCTGATGACATGTAAGAAATATGGGTGAAATCGGTTCACAACCACGCCTTCTTCCAATATAACGCTATTTTGAATTCCATCTGATGCCTTCTCTGTATAATATATATACATTAGGAACCAATGATGATAGCGGAATAAAACTTTACACAAATACGGTATTTGAAAAATATGTAAATGACGTATAATGAAATCTCGATTATCACTTTATCATGCGAGAGTATAAAATGTTCGGTGACACCCGAACTTAGCCCTTCCTTACTTGTTTTTATTTTCGTCTGCCTGCTTGTCTACCTGTGCACTTGTCTCTAAATTTAAATGCTCTTGGTGCTTGTTTGTTGGTCATTTAGTTGTTTCAAATGATGCTCCACAACAACAATAAAAACAAAAAATAATAATAATATTAGAACAGAATATGCCTGGCATTACGCCACATTAAATTAATATTTTTATTTTTGAAACCACACTTGTTGTCGTTTGTGTTTCAACCCACTGCGGTCCATTTGGTGTGATGGAATCATTTACAATGCCACTTTAGTGTACTGGAAGCAGATGAAATGTATTATTTCTGGGTAATGCAGACTTTTTCTGGAATATATACTATAATAGAAATATTTTTGTGGAGCGAAAAATATGCGATCAAGTATTTTAGAATTAGAAACTATTAAACTTCTGGAACACTGGAGTATCTTTCAGTCGGTCCGGAAAGCCGCTGATATAACTACTAACGCAAGAAACAACATAAAGAGGATCAATAGATCAACAGACGACAATTACGTTTCTCACAACGCATTACGTCAGAGAATGTACTTAGAAGCAGGGAAGCATTAGACGTAGCGGCTATTGGAAAGCGGTTGCATATATACTGGGTTCCAAGCCATAACGAATTTCGTGAAATATAATAGTACCGACGATACATGCGTAAAGAGAGAAGAGATACGCTGGAACTTCTCCTACCTTTAGCACTGGTCTTAGATATCTAGGACCTTCGCAGAAACTGTATGAATTATCAAAATTATAATTCAGGTGGCGGTTAGTTCGCAGAAATCGTTTAAGTGCTCTATGACGAATATTTCAGCTTAGCTTAAACTAAACCTATGGCATTACAAGAGACTAGTAGGACTATATCGGCGTGACAGCCGACCAGTATAGCTTAACCTAACCTTAGTTGAGGATGGAGTCATGTGTGGAAGTTCACTCAAATGAAGAAAGATCACAGAGCACCATTCACTTGTAAGTGCCCAGAAATTATTCTTTTACATATGGCTCAAGAAGCTCACGACTTCCGGTCTTCGACCAAGTCTCCTCTGGGTAGTCAAAGAACATTCGTTTGAAAGCGAGCTAAAGTGCAAAGACGAACCTTCCTTCCTTTGGCATCTGCCACGTAAAAAAACGCCTCCGACGAAAAGAAAACAAAGGCCTCGGATCAGACAAACAAGGACTGAGGCGAGTAGGTCCTTGTGCCATATACTAAAGTAGTCATATGAGAGAAAAAAAATTGGGTGTGGGATTCTTGGTGGGAGAGACTCCATCGCCGAGTCCTGGCATTCATTCCTACGGATGAACGAGTAGCCAGAATGTCTCAAAATGAAGTTCTTCAATACATCACTGATTTACGCCCACACCCCGATGGAAGGGAAGAACGATGTGACTAAAGATGTATTCTATGAGCGGTTGGAGAGCACCTATTAGAGCTGCCCTTGCCACAATGTCAAAATCGTCCTTGGCGACTTTAACGCCAGGGTGGGCAAAGATGGTATCTTTGGCACAATGG